>NW_020799091.1:15380019-15414412 GCF_003259725.1 Athene cunicularia | reverse complement strand
AAGTAATAAGCGACAGGACAAGAGGGAATGGCCTCAAGTTGAACCAGGGAAGGTTTAGACTGGATATTGGGAAGTATTTCTTTCCAGAAGGGGTTGTGAGGGGTTGGAATAGGCTGCCCAGGGAGGTGGTGGATTTCCCATCCCTGGAGGTGTTTAAGAGTCGGGTTGACATAGCGCTGAGGGGTATGGTGTAGTTGAGAATGGTCAGTGTTAAGTTTATAGTTGGACTGGATGATCTTCAAGGTCTTTATCAACCTAGATGATTCTGTGACTCTATAGAAACACATTTTTCTGTATTAAATACTTGACTAAACACAGTTACTGTAGCTCTGCTCCCTGTTCCTAACATGGGAAATTATTGAAGTGTAAGAATCACAACCATGGAGAAGTAAAAAAGTGGCCAGATTTGATTTTTCACTCATAATTCCTTTAGTGAGGAAACATGCATTTTCCTTAAGATATTGATAAAGAATGTCAGTTTTAAAAAGGTAGAAATCAGACAGTTTAAATAAGGAGAAACATGTTTCACTTATACATGTGCACTCATTCCCACACTCTGAATTAAGTAGAGTAACAGCATAAAAAAATTTGATAATTTTCTTTTTCATAAAAACATGCTTATCTTGAATGGGAATTTTGTTTCACTGGATGCTCCTGCTTAGAACAAAAATTATCCCAACACTCAGAATCCTCAGGTGTGATTGGAATACCAGATGCAACTAAATCTTCAAAAGTCAATAATGTAAACTGTGGTTGGTTAGGCTCCATGGAACATACCTATGGAAAAAGCATATTAGTATTACATGAATCAATAAATCTCTATTTTCTTCCTGCAGTATTCCCTATAGTTTACAACTACACAGTGCTTACTAAAGAGGAAAGAAAAAATTCCAGTCAAGACCAATATCACTGTCCCTACTTTAGGCTATACAGTAACTAATAGAAGCATGTAGCAGGACTGCCATGGTTTGAGCTCAGAGGGCAACTGAACACCGCGCAACTGCCACTCCCTGCCTTGCCCCAACGCTGAGAAGGGAAAAATAAGCAAAGACGCTGCTCACTCCCCTCTTCCTCCCCCAGCACTGAGAAAGAAGAAAGCAGAAGACTCAGGAACTTGAGATAAGGACAATGACCTCCTGCTTTAAAGCACAGGCAAAAGACAGACTTGTTAGGGGAAGAAATAAAAGAACATAAAATTAATACACTAACAAGAAGTCTTAATAAAGTAGGACTGTGAGAAGCATTACCATATCCTGAAAACACCTTCTCCCATCCCTCCCTTCTCCCCAGGCTCAGCTTTGCTCCAATATCTCAACCTCCTCCACCTCAGCAGCGCAGGAGGCAGGGAATGGGGGGTGCAGTCAGTCCTGTTGCTTCTTCCACCTCGGGGAGGGTGAAACTTCTGGCATTCCTCCCCTGTTTCAGTGGAATTTGCCTCTCACAGAAGACAGCCCTCCACAAACTCTCTCCACCACGAGTCACTCCCATGGGCATGTGGGTCACCCCCACATGTTGCAGTCCTCCCAGCGCCAAACTACAACAGCGGGACGTTCTTCCCACAGGGTCCCGGTCTTCTTCAGGCACAGTCACCTGGGTCAGCGTGGGGCCCCCCAGAGTCCACAAACTGTTATCCGCTCCTCCAGTGACCTCCATGGGTGGCTGGGGAGGGGGGTGGCCCTGCCATCTCACCACAGGGTACAGGGGAGTCTCTGCTGTGGTGCTCCTCCCCTACTTCCTTCCACCGACCTTGGTGTTTGCATAGATGTTCTCACAACTTCTCCTCACAACTCCTACCCCTCCTCCCATGTTCGCCTTCTTAAATACACTGTCACAGAGATGGAGCTAATCGGCCCAGCCCTGGTGCAAAGGTGGGTCTGACTGGGAGCTGGGGGAGCTTCAAGAAGCTTCTCACAGGGGGCCACCACTGTAGCCCCCTCCCCTGCTACCAAAAAAAACCCCCACCACTCACTCAAACGAGGACAAGGCCACACAGAAAAAGCTTTTCTTTGAAACTGTTCAGAAAACTAAAAGAATGAGACAGAGAATGCTGCAAATACCATAGAAGGAGTGTTTAAGTCTAGAAAAAAAGGAAGAAAAACCACACCAACAAACAAACAACTTCATTCTCCAACAGACATGATTATTTGAGGTGACAGCATAAGGATTGATTCCACTAGAGGTGTGTCTATTCATAGTGTTTTTAATACCAGCAGTCACTGGGGTTGGGCATGCTTCTCCCAAACTCAAGCCATTTAAGGATAAAAGTGGTCACAATCAACCCATAATTCCCCATGTTAAATCCAGATTAAATGTAGACTGAGATATTAGAGTGTCACAGTCCCTGTGTTAGTTTCATCACTTCAAGAAAAATCACATTTCAAAGAAAAAAGGTTTGTTTTCTTGAGCACGTTAGTGTGCAGCCTGCGGTATGCTATCTGCAAATGTAATCCTTTCCAGACAGCAGGGAAAATAGTACAACTGCTTGAATTGAACATGAATACAGCTGATACTTCTAAATTCAGCATTTGCTTGAGCAACATATTCTTAATGCTTAATATTTGATAGAATTCATTAGGGTTACTCTGCAGTGGGGTTATTCTGTACATGACACAAACTGACACATTTTTGATACAGGCTAAGGTACTGCTAACTTCTTGAGGAGAAAATACTTATGTCTGGTAATCACAGAATGCCTGAGATTGGAAGGGAGCTCTGGAGGTCATTTGGTCCAACCTAATGCTCAAGCAGGGCCACCTAGAGCCAGCTGCCCAGGACTGTGTCCAGACAGCTTTTGAATATCGCCACAGATGGAGACTCCACAACCTCCCTGGGCAATCTTGTTCCCACTGCCTCTGGTCTTGTAACTGGGTACCAATGAAAAGAGCCTGTCTCTGTCCAATTTGCACCCTCCCCTCAGGTATTTAGATACATTGCTGGGAGCTTTCTCTTCTCTAGGTTCAACAGCCCCAGCTCTCTCAGTTTTTCCTCATAGAAGAGTCATGTCAGTCCCTTAATCATATTTGTGGCCGTTTGCTGGACTGTCTCCAGTATGACCATGTCTCATACTGAGAAGCCCAGAACCGGACACATCACCACAGATGTGGCCTCACCAGTGCTGAGCAAAAGGGGAAGGATCACCTCCCTTGACCTGCTGCCAATACTTTGTCTAACAGCCTAGGATACCATTAGCCTTCTTTGCTGCAAGGGCATGTTGCTGGTCCGCATTCAGTTCCACCAGAACCTCCAGTGCCTTTTCTGCCAAGCTGCTTTCCAGCTGTCTAGGCCCCAGCACATCCTGGAGCCCGGGTTTGTTCTTCTCCAGGTGCAGGACTTTGCACTTCTCTTTGTTGAACTTCATGAGGTTCCCGCTGGCCCATTTCCCCAGCCTGTCAAGGCCTCTCTGGATAGCAGCGTGACCCCTTGTTATATCAGCTCCTCTTCCCAGTTTTGTGTTAACAGCAAACTTGGTGAGGGTACAGTGACCCATCATTCAGATCATTAATGAAAATGTCAAACAAAACTGGATCCAGTTTTGACCACTGGGAAACACTGCTAGTTACTGGTCTCCAACCAGACTTTGTACCACTGATTACTACCCTCTGGGCCCAACTGTTCAGACAGTTTTCAGTACACCGCACTGTCTGCTTTTCCAGTACATGACATTTTCTCTATGTATAGATCTTAGGAGAGGCAGTGTTCAGAGGTACAAGGTAGTGAAGTCTAGGTAGACAATATTCACTGCTCTCCCCTCATCTACCAGGCCAGTAATTTCCTTATAGAAGTTTACCAAGTTGGTCAACCATGACTTTCTCTTGGTGAAGCTACGCTGATGATTTTTTTGTCTTTGATGTGCCTGGAATTGTTTCCAGAACTAGCTGCTCCATCACCTTTCTGGAGATCAAGGTGATGCTGATGGGCCTGTAATTCCCTAGGTTCTTCTTGAAGATAGCAACGTTTGCTTTCCTCCAATCTTTGGGTACTTCTCCCAGTCGCCATGACCAACCAAAAATTACTGAGTTGTAATGCCTCACAATGACATCTGCCAGCTTCATCCTGTAAGAGCTCATGAACTTATGTACGTCCAGTTTGCTTAAGTATTCCCTGATCTGATCCCCTTCCACCAAGGGTCATGTTCCTTGCTCCTTCCCTTCACACCCCTGGGACCTGGAATTCCCAAAGACCAATCTTGCTAAGACTGAGGCAAAGAAGGCATTCAGTACCTCAGCCTTTTCCACGTCCTGTGTACTCAGCGCCTCTGTCTCATCAAGCAAAGGGCCCACATTTTCCCTAGTCTTCCCTTTGACTTCTATGCACTTATAGAAGCCTTTCTTGTTGCCTTGGACATCCCTGGCCAGATTAGATTCCATCTGGGCTTTCTTAACTTTGTCCCTGAATGCTTAACAGTTCTGTATTCCTCCCGGGTTATTCATCTTTGCTTCCACTCTCTGTATGCATCCTTTTTATGTTTGAGTTTGGTTAGGAGCTCTATGTTTATCCACGCAGGCTTCTTGGCCTTTTTGCCTGACTTCATATGCATTGGGATGGAATTCTCCTGAGCTTGAGGGACGTGATCCTTGAATATTAAGCAGCTTTCTTGGGCCCCACTTCCCTCTGAGGCCTTATCCCACAGGACTCTTCCAAGCAGATCTTTGAGGAGGTCAAAGTTGTCTCTCCACAAGCCTACGGTTGTGAGCCCTCCTCCCTGCCTCCAGGATCCTGAACTCTTATCATCTCATGTTCATTGTAGCCAAGGCTGCCTTTGACCTTCACATACCTGACAAGCCCCTCTTTGTTGGTGAGTAGGAGGTTCAGAAAAGCACCTCTCCTATTTGGCTCCTCTATCACTTGGAGGAGGAAGTTGTTGTCAATGGACTCCAGGAGCCTCCTAGGTTGCTTATGTCCTGCTGTGTCTCTCCATCAGATATTGGGTGGTTGAAGTCCCCCATGAAGAGCAGGGCCTGTGAATGGGAGACTGCTTCTGCATGTCTGTAGTGGGCATGATCCACTTGTTCTTTCTGGTCAAGTGGCATATAGCAGACACCCACTATAATGTCACCTTGACTTGCCCTCTCCATAAACCTAACCCATCACCCTCAGCTGGCTCCTCATCCACCCCCAGGCAGAGCTTCATGCACTCCAGCTGCTCTTTCACCTAAAGGGTAACTCTCTTCATCTTCCCTGACTGTCCTTCCTAAAGGGCCTGTAACCCTCGATCATAACACTCCAGCCATAGGAGCCATCCCACCATGTCTCCATGATTCCAACAAAACCATAGCCATGCAAATGTACACAGATCTCTAACTCATCATGTTTATTCCCCAGACTGTGTGCACTAGAGTACAGGCACTTTAGAGAGGCACCCCAGCACATTTGAGTTCCTGGAGATGGTTTGGGGGATTTGTCCATTATAGTGCCTTGTAGCACTTTATGCCATGCAAGTGTTGGGGGTGAACTCATCTAAGGCCCATTTTGTTATCCCTTCCTGTCACATCAATGAAGGTAGGTCAGTAAATAGGTAAAAGAGCAAAAATGTCTATTTTCCACTGTAGTGTTTGAGCAGTAAGCTACTGTTAAGAACAAATGGAGAGACAACAAAATGCTTGTGTTTGTTGTAACAGCACAGCAAAACTCAAAGTTGTTCAATTTAGACTGAAAGTAAAAGTTAATTGAGCTGCCTGTCACTTTATATCCTCACACAAGTGACACGGTGTTGAGACATTCCTGTTCATCTGGCATTTTGAAGATGAGGTAAAGCTGCAGGAGCCATGCTTAGAGCCATGCAAAGTGACATCACAGATATATACCAGATATGAACTAAGCCTCAGAGCTAAACAGATTGTTAACAGACCTAGTTTGAACTTCAGCACATGCTTGTCTGAAAGCAAGTGTGTTCTGACTGAATTAATCACACTTCCTGTGAAGTTTAGCAAGCGATAGACAAAAAGATGGTTTTATAGCCTACATAGGAATTATAAAGAATTATAAACTCATCCATCTTTCACTGAGATGCCTCAGATAACTGTCTAGATCTAGGTTAAGCGTGCAGGTAAATGCTCAGTCTCCAAGCATACTGCAGTCACTAGCAGAAATTTTTTTTAAGATTCTTGACACTACATGATCTAAATTATAGTACATTAAAGGAAGAATTGGTATTTCCTGTGAATTGTAGGTACTTCTTATCAGGTTGGGAAGCAAGCTCACTGGAAGTACATGTTCTGCAAACAGGACATAATGAATTACTCCTGTAATAACAGAGAGGGAACAGAAACAAGCACTGACATCCTGAAGCAATTGCATAATGTCTACACACTCAATTTTTTTAAACCAAGATGAAGACCTCTCAACACATCTAGAAATACGTAGATTCCTTTTTTATAGTTCTGTTAGAAAGGGAGAAGGACACTTTCATTTCCTCCACAATTCTCTTAGGAGTCCCGAAAAAGACACAATGCAATAGGTACTGAAATTTTCACTTCCATATTGGAGAACCAAAGAATGCTCACTTGTCCTATTTAAGATGAGCTTTTTAGTGAATTGAGCTAATGAAATTTAGGTCATGACAAATTTAGTCAGTGGACAAGTATGCCTTTGAGACTTTTCTTGATTCAAAGACTTTTCATCATAACTCTTGATACCATGCTTATTCTTTCTACAATAATTTTAAGGTGTGTGACAGTGATGGTGAAGATCAACACTTAAAAATCCTGGATTTTTGTAGAATAATTACATAATTGTTTTTAGAAATAATGACCACTTACTTTTCACCTCAGACTGATATCAGTATTCCTACAGGAAGAATGATATGCAATCCCACTGGGAACTTAACTATGTCCTGTCAAACAGGATGCACATTTTCTTAAAAAAATATTTGAGCACTTATTTACCACAGTAAATCTTTAAAGGTAGTTTATACCACTTTTTTCACTTTAACCAATACTAGTTAAAAGTACTCCCTCTCTGTGTTATCCATAAGCACAAACTCAAACTTCATGACCCTGACGGAAGCGTGCATGACCACTTTTATCCATTCATGTTTTTTTTTTTTTTTTTCCTAGTTCCCATTAATACAATTAGCCCATTTTCTTTTGAGCAACTAAAGCATCAGAGACAAACCTGGCAATCTGTCACACTTCCCTTTGCTGACTGGCTATTTTGGCTACAACTTGCCAGTCTGCCTCAGATTTGACTTTTACTGCTATTTTCATGACTCAGGTCTTTGTTAAATTACACAGAAAATCCTGGAGAGCTTTTAAGTAGTTTTGTTGTTTCTTTCAATAGAGACCACATGGAATGAAGACTAACACTGCTGTTCTTCCCATCTGTTGGTTGTTGTTGCTTGTCTCAAAGGTTATCTTGTCATAATGGTGTTTGAGAGATGGATCTGCTCTGGGATACATATACTCACAGTCCCCCATTAAATTCAACTTGGTGAGGTGCTGTACTAGTTTAGCAGTCCAGATTGGTTCACTGTCTCCATTTCCCCTCTGTGAAAGTCATCCTTCCCACATGAGTACTATCATGCTATGACAAAAATCACTTAATCTTCTCCTGAATGAAAATATTTAATGCTGTAACACATACATTCCAGATTTGACATTATCTGTTGCTGTCCTCTGAAACCATTTCTCCTTCCCAGACCTTTCCTGAAACAGCCGCAACATTACTAGAAGTAACAGTTCAGTAACACTCTGGTTGATAATGTACTTATGCTTTCTCCTTGGCCCTATGTCTGAGATAACACACTTTAGCTACAGTATCAGACTAAGTTTAAACTCAAGGGATTAGTTACCAAGACCCAAAGACATTTCATAATTTCTTACATCAGAATGCTTCTGTCCAAATCCTTCCTGTTTGCCGAGAGCCACTGCAACATGATGATGGTCATCTAACAGGGTTTCCTAGTAAAGATAAAAAATGTCAATGTAAATGCGTTTTCTTTACTCTGTTTCAAAAAAAACCCCTACATAAATGTTTAGAACATGGTTCAAAAGAATAGCAGAATGTAATTTAAAACAGTTTCAAATAATGACATTCAAAAAGCTATAGTCCTTATTAGCAGTTTTGTTGGAGAGCTCAAGGATGCAGATACATTAAAAAGTGAGCTCCGCTGAACTGGTTACTATAGGTTACCATGATCTCACCTATTTGTAGATATTTATAATTAAGTCTGTAACCTTGGCATTCCTTTACCAGTCACTTCTAAATCACAAGACACATAGCCCATCTTAGCTATCTGTTTTCCAGTGTCATGAATCATGAATTTCTGGGAGGTATTCTAAAAAACAACAATGTAAGCATAAACTTAAACCAATTGCTCTCTCTTTCTTGGCTTCAGACAGCATGTAAGATCACAACTTCAGATTTCTGACATGTCAGCCTGAGCACTGCTCTGTGTAAATACGCATCAATTTTTCTCAAAAAACATTTTTAGATATATAACTATATATTTAGTAATATTGTTTACCTACTTATCAGTTTTGTTTAAAAGTCTTTTCCTCTAGAAAGGCTAAGAATTCATCCTGAACAATTTCAGAAAAAAACCCACTTCTACACTATTTCTGAGTAACGTTTAGGTCATAAAACTGTTGTTTGGTTTTTGTTTTTTTAAGCATATATAAAGGGGGTGGAATGTTTTCCTTGTTTCTTTATCCAAAAATTGTCACATACCTTCTGCAAAAGCTTTATAAAATGGAAATTAATAATAACAAGAATTTTACCTGACACATTGTTGGTTGCCTTTCTCTTTTCCTTTTAATCTAAGCAAAAATTCTTTTAAAACAATTCTGTCAGTCTACATTACACTTTCCTACAGTTCATCCACTATACAGAATTTTCAAATATTTCAGTTGCAAGGATACCATTTCTTGTGATTCCCAAACAGCTCTGTATATAAAACAAAAAGTGCCAAGATGCTCAGCACAGATCTACTCAACCCAACTCAGCCAAGACAGCAGCTGCTCTAGTCATGTGTAGCAGCAGTACAACTACAAGGCTGGGGGACTTTACTGGCAAAGATGTGTGTCTTGGCAGATAGCTGCTGGTGTGGGAGTAGGACTATATTTTCATTTTGATCTCATCAGCACCAAAATTGTCCCCATTTGACAGATTCAGCAGTGAATTTCGTCTCACGTACTTAAAAACAAAATATCAAGCTCATGTTGGTTTACCTTCCTGCAGAGCACTAGTAAGAAAATTACTATTTCAATTCTGTCTAGATTAGGAGAAATATTTAATGCACATAACACTGACAAATTGCAGTGAAAATGGTATTTGCCACAACTGAAAGAGCTATAGGTGTACTTACTATGAAGTATTTCATTAGGTTTTCTGTTCCTTGACTATGATGCAATACTGAAAATAGGTCAAGCATAAAGAATGCCATCTCAAGTTTGATGATATCTAACTATTTGTACACTTCATGCATATTTCTATAACTTCCTCAAAAATAAAAAAAAAAGAAAATTAGATGTTTGATCAATAGAAACAATTTATATAGTTCTAAGGTAGCAGTGTTTTGTGTCTAGATGGAAAAATGACTACATCAGTTTTTCATCACTTCATTTTCCCTCATCTTTCATTTTTTGTGTGTCTGAAGTCTTAAAGTCTGATGAGACAGAGGACACAGCACAGCACATTCAGCAGTGGCCTACATGTGTAGTCAGAAGTCTTCAAACAACTGTGTTACAGCTTTAAGCTAAATGCACAGAAATTTCTTTTTGTGAACTTATTCATTACTTCTTGTTTGTGCAACTATAAACGTATTATAGTCTTTTACATATTGTTAATAAAATAATTTTTGTCAGCTCAAAATTGCATTTAATAGATAGCTAACAGGGACTGTTCCTCTGCAGAGATCCTGCGCAATGGACAAATTCAGAAGGTTCCAACTCCTCACATATCCATGTATCTCCACAAAGGATCACTTCACGTATCCTCTATGATCACAAAAGACTTTTCAGCACCTTACAATAAAACATAACAAATCATTCCCTTCATCTTATCTTTGCTGCTTCAGAGAAATGTAGATCCAAAACAAACACAGAAGGGAAGGAGATCTTCCCTGGCCCCTACTAGCAGCCAGCAAAAAACTTAAGGCATGGAGTTAATGAAACACACCAAAACCATAAAATAGAGCAAATCAGCTTGCTTTCCTATTCATCTGGAAATGTTGCTATACCAGCTTATAAATTAAATCCAGCTTCTTAAATGGAAATAGATGACTAAACAGAAAGAGAAAGAGGACAACCATACAGAAATTCCTATGAGGTAAAGCAGGAATTCCTTTACCTTTGTTTTGTTAAGATCCCTCTCTGTAAACCATAAAACATTTACAGAATGGATCCAAATTAGATCCATTACAGAATCAAAGTGATAGAGGTGTTCAAGCTACAAGTACACTGAGACTTACAATGGCCTCATTTCAAAGGCTCGGCAGAATGATGTGTCTGGGATTCAAGTCATCCTGGATTCACTCAACAACAGACATCTTACGAGAAAACTGTACCTTCCCAGCCAGCAGAACTGACTGCTATGTGAACATCAGGTCAATTAGCTAGTCTTAGAAGTAATAGTTTTCATTCCTATTTATTCCTGACAATACAACAGGATTAACTTCTCTTACTAAGTGAAAGACTCCGTTACAGTTGCACACCAACACTGATTACTGCATGTTTCAAATTGACCCATGTAATGTCAGTTTAAAATTAATATTTTTGAAGTAATGTGTTTGCATATAGAAAAACCAATCAAATATTTGTTGTGGAATGCCAGGTGACTCTTAATCCCTGAGTAAGGTTTAGGACAAATTGGTTGTATAAATTTATAAACTGGTTGTATCCAAAATTGAAATAGGGACCAAAACAGAAGTGTGTTATGTCTCATTTAAGATTCTTATTAAATCCAGTAAGTGCTATCCAGTCATTCTTCCTGATTAACTGTACAAAACTAATAAAGACTAATAAGGAAAGTCATGAATACACTTAACATCTTGCAAATCAGTAATTAGGATTTTTTTTTCCACCTATCAGATCTGCTATAGATTTATACATTATAAACTTATGTTTATCTCTAAATTATAAAACGTCATAATTGTTATTGATCAACTTCTTTCACTTTTAAAATTAGCTAGTACTTCATTCTGTAAGTTTATTTTCTTCCAAGGAAGTAAATGGAGCATATAGAATTACTCAATAATAATAATCATCATCATCATGACTCCATCCTAAATTAACATTCTGATACAAATACTGTATCACTCTTTACTGGGTTAGTAAAGTTTTAATTATTACTGAACAAATTCACCTTTTTGAAATGAGCAAAGTGTGCACTACCTTTGTGAATAAAACATATTTTAACATATCTTAAAATTAAATGTAAGTTTTTAAATTAAGTTTTACTGTATTTCTTCTCCTACTCCTTCTGAAACAGTTGAAGGGAATCTGAGTAGCAATCTCTAGAGTACTGTATGAAAATAAGTGCCTAAAGCCAAATCCATCCATCAAGATCAAACACAAGAGGCTGTTTCTGAGCTACTGCGTCCTATATAAGCTCAAAAATATACGAGAAGGAGAGGAAAGACACTTTGAACAAAACTAAACCCTTGGTGAAGGCACAGCAAATAGACAACTACACAACAAGGTAGTTCATTTGGTATTTACACTGAAATAACAGAAAAGGATTTTTTGTAATGTTCACACAAAAATTCTATGTCTGACATCAACAGGTTTTGCTCTTGTTGTGAACAGTTACAAGGTGTCTGAATAGTGTCATCTTCTATTTGCTCTAATTCACTAGTACTTCTCTTGACCTTTTTGTCATGACAGGTATAAGGTGGTAGATCCTCTTCTAGTCTTAATGCTTTTAAGTTGCTTTTTTCACATTACATAGTACTTTCTGAAGGAGATTGCAGAATATTTTCTGTAATTTTAGATGGGTAAAATTCCCTTTATCACTGTCTTCTATTTTTTGTAAATTAGATCATCTTTAAAATTGCTATAAACCAATCTAAAATAGGTGATAATTGGATTTTAAACAGCCTTGCTCTCTTCAATCATCTCCTATCATATATAGGCAGATCTGAAAAGTGGAAGCGAGGTTATTATATTTTTTTAATTTGGTAGAAAAAGTTCACTCAAGCAAACAGCACAAGAGGGAACAGAAGGAAAATACTGTACCAGTAATATGCAGTCTTACAGGTAATTCTTCATGACTTCTCTTGGGTGACTCTTCCAGATTTCTCAAAATTAGTGTTTTCAGTTAACAAGTTGTTTCAGGAATTTGGTTCAAGGTCAAATAATGAAACAAAAAAAGGCTTTTTCAAAGTAAGAAAATGGGCACAAAATTAAAAAAAAACAACTGGGAGAAGACAAAAAAAGTAAAGTGATAATTTTAGACTGGGGATTGGTAACTGAAAAATGATTTTTTTTTTCCCAATTTTATTGTAATAAATGTTGATATTTAAATGAAATTATATACCAGTTGAGCTTGTATCTATACGTAACTTGATAATAAATCCTTTCTTTGAATTACTACAATATGCCTTATTTTAAGACTGCATTCTTGAAAAGCAGGAGGGTGAGCATGGAAGAGGAGACATTCCTCAGGCAAAAATTAAATTAAGCTTCTAGCAGTAATTACTAAGCAATAAGGAAAAATTAAATAATTACAAGGCATTTAAGTAATGTAGAGAGCTATCTACATCATCATCTTCAGGCTACTTTAGTCAATCAACCACAGCCATCTCAAAGACCAAAAATATGAGTTCCAGAAGTCAGAAGGAGTTCCAAAGAGGTAGATGCTTCCCTGACAATGGTACACTGTAACCATTAATACAGAAAGCATTCTATTACAAAATGTGTCACAGTCTTTCTTATGATTTTCTTTTGACAGTCTATAATTCCAACTAGTGAATTTCATGACATACTGAATTCCTAGAGCATGGAAGTATCAGTGAGAAGTCTGACTTAGTTTGAGTAGACTTTTAAAGTAAAACAAAACCAAATGTGGCCAGAAATGCTGAATGAAGTGAACTGTGAAGAAGTCAACTTATACTACAACGTTAAACATTGCTGGTACATTCATTCATTCGGTACATGCGTACCATGCATGCAGCTTGTATACTACACAAAACAAGCATAGAGCAGAAATTTGTCATTTAGATAAGCTCTACCAGAATAGTTGTCTCCAACAATGTAGATATTTTCAAAATGTAAATGCATATTGGAAACCGAATACTCTTACTGAAAAGTGCACTTGATTCTTGTGAAATGGTAAAGTATGTAGTCTTTGAGTTGCTTATCAGCTATTTACCAGATGCACAAACTTACGGCAGACTGGAACAAGATTGCCCTTTACAGATAATTTTGAAGTCAATGTCTTTTGCATTTTTTTCCTTTGTTTTAAGTGGGTGAATGAAAGTGCCTCTGGGGTGCATAGAAATGGTATTGTGACTTTTTTTTTTTTTTAAGCTTGAATTTTTATGGTAATTAAATAATTTGAGACCATTGTATAGAATCATAGAATCATTCAGGTTGAAAAAGAGTCTTAAGATCATGAAGTTCAACTGTCAACCTAACACTACCAAGTCCACCACTAAACCATGTCCCTATCAGTTTTTTTCTCTATATACCCTTCAAAGTACAGTAGATGCTATTGATCATTGTCTACCAAATCTAACAGCACTGATATTTACTGATAAGCCTCAATAACTTGCAAGGAGGAAAAACAAAACCCCAAACCCCAACAACTCAGAAGACTGAGCCCAAACTAATGTTCCTGTTAAGCAAAGCCAAGCTCTTTGCATCTCTCCATTCCCACAGGCAGCAGCTAATCAGCACACTGTAACTCCAAACCCACAAATGCATGTGTTTCTACCAGCTTGTACGGACAAGAAGTAAGATACCCAAAGGAGTTGAAGACATCTCCTCCATTTCAAACATTTAACATAAACACTAACTATGGGGTTAGTTAATCACTAGTCCCATTCTAGACTAACTGATGAAACTTTAAAATCTCAAGACACTGTTCAGAAGTCAGGTCTAAACATGCTACAGTGAACCTCCCATGTGCCCTAGGATGAATTTCATGGAGTGTAAGAAACATACTCCAGGAACAGAAAAAAATAAAAAGCCATTATAATGAGTATTTCTCTGGAGTGTTTTTGTGATCATCAAAAATACTTTAAAATGCTGCAGAATTATATCCTAAGTTTTGCTTGATATACGTTCAGTGTAGTTATACAGAATAAAGGTGTGAAGTTGCAATTAAAAAAAAAAATCAAATGTGCAATGTAGCCTTATGGTGTTGAGACTGTTTATTGTTATTGAAAAAATAAATGTGAATATTTCTTACCTCAAATGTCCACTCTGCTTCTTCATCTCCATCCAGAAGCATTTTTGTCTCCTTATACACCTTCCCTACTTCCAGTTGCAATGGGGACACATTAAATTCAATTCTTTGCAAATTAAAGCCAATTCCAACTCCAATAGCCTTTAAGAAACTCTCCTTTAAGGCCTAAAACATGGAATAAATGTATTTTATTCATACTGTCTGTTTTCAAACTATACTATAAACATTACTTCTGAGCAGACACTATAAAGCAAATACCTTTAAGACTTACACTACTATAAATATGAAGGCAGACTGATGCAAATATCAAGAGAAAGAGTTATCACTTTTGTTAATAATTTTGTTAATGGCAGCTGTACTAAGGTTCTCAAAGCCATTCTAACATAAAAAAAATATCACTAAAACATAAAACCCATTAAAGTATTATCTCCACATGAACATTACTATAATGAATATAATAAAAAAAATATATCAAAAGAGAATGTGCAGGTTATAGCACTGCAGTCTTTAAATTAAAAAAAAAATATTACCCAGTGTCGATGAAACATATCCAGCTGCATCCATTCATTACTCATAGACTTGATTACACACCACTCTGTTTCAGTAAACTGTCGCTCCATAATGCGGAAGAAATTTGGAATTGAGCTACTACCTATAAATTAGAGATATTTACAGACATTTTAATACTGTAGTAATAATAAGCACATTACCTGTTGTTATTGCTCTAGAAAAACCTCAAAAAATATGAGCCAACTCTTCTCTACAATCTGAATTTATATAGTCTTGAAGTAGTAGTGTTGATGATGGTTCAGGATGCAGTATGAAGAAAACCCCATCCCTACACCAGCATTAATGCATTAAAATGTGAAATGAAAGTCATAAACATATTGTGTATTTTCAGCATTCTCTAAAAAGGAAAGTATTTAACCAGTGCTGGTTTTATGTATATAAAAATATATTCAGCTACAAAATTAGCATATACAGTGTTTGACATCTGACAGCTTGATTTAGTAAAGTTTTATAAAGTTTCTCAGAATTCATCAAGCTATTCTGCCTCCTGCCCTTGGATACTGAGATACAAAACACTTTTTTCAGAACATGTAGAAATACCACCTCCCAAATTTATCACATGCATATTAAGCCTTTTGGATTTATTCTGCAAGAAAAATGAGGTAGGGAGATGCCCATAAAGACAGTAAGAAAGATAGCAAGGAAAAAAAAAAAACAAACACAAAAACCAAGACACCAAACCTTCAAATCCTTAGATTAAATTTAAGACTCTAAACATAATCACAGCTGTGTAGCACTGCATCAACTCTTCCGGGGCTACACTACTCTTCCCCACTAGTCTAAATGTATTTTGCAGAAGACACTACAGACTGTTTGGTTATATTGATCAATAGCATTTCTATAATACACTGGAAGCTACGGAACTCATTACATATTTGGCTAATCACCCAGAGCCTATATCATCAATCAGCATACCATGCAATCTGTGCAAATAGGGCTTACAGCTGGCTAAACAGACAATAGCAGAGAGCAATATATTTTCTTTAGTAGGGACAATAAATATCTGAATATAGACAATTCCACATGCTGAGACAAAGCTTTTCATAAGTTACACCATGTTCTTATTCAAAAGAAAATATTAGTTATTTAGTCCAAAACAGTCTCCTCTCCCAATATCACACTACTTTTAAAGAACCCATCACTAAATAATTGTTTAACGAAGATGCAGATTCTAAGCCTAGCTCTGTCACTGATTCTGTGACTGACTACAGGCAAGGAACTTTCCTTCTCTACACTAATGTTCCCCATCTTAAGCCAGGGTTAAGGATATTAACCCCTCTCTATAAAGTGGTTGTCTTCTACAGATATCTAAGCAGTACATAAATATAGGTATTGGCAGCAGTAATAATTGATCTGAATGAACTAATGTCACACTTGAAGCACACACTCAGGTTTTCTGACAATTTCCAGATCATATTGTCAAGTGTAATCTGACACACACATCACACAAGACATGGCAGTGACAGAGATGCCCTCAATTTCATTTATAGACTAAAGTCAAGAAAACATCTTAAGACAGAAATTTTGTTGACAGTTGCAGTAGTCAGCTAATGGAATGATCTAAAACAACCTAAGGACAGAATTAACTTCTCTGGAGAAAATGATGATACTGAAAAATAAAAGCAACCACAATTTCAAGTATGTTTTGATGGATTACCAAAGCAAATTAAATATCCATCTACTCAGACAATCCAACTTCCCTAAAACAATGAAGAGTAACAAAAATAAAATTTCAAATTGAAGAAAGGTTACAGCCTGTCATCCCTGAGTTTATATCGTCTATTTTATGATCAAATAACTGTGTTAACACCTGCTTCAAATAATCCACATATTTTTTTCTTTCTCTTCTTCTCTCAAGTATTTAAATCAACAGTGATGAAGCACCAGCCTGTTCAGGTGATTCAAACTACAAAACATCCAAGAATGTCCTGGTGTACCCTTTCTCCTCCATTACCTTCAGCGTTTTTCAAAAACACAGGGCTACCCACACTAGCAAAGACTATCCAAGACTATCCACACTACAGTACCTTCAGCACCTAGAGGCATATGCCTCCTGTGTTGTCAGTCCTTCCACCATCCAAACCTTATCATACATGGTGAATACACTGGATATTTAAACTGTTTAGTCATCCCAAGTGTATATGAAACCCATATGCTACTGCCTTTTCACTCCTTACCCTTTTTTTGTCCTAGGTTTCTTCAGCTGTTCAGCTATCCTTGATGCTTATGTTCAGACTTACACAGCACTTTCCCCTCCACTCATCATCCATCATGTCCCTCCTCTGAAAAGCTCAGGCACTGCTTTCTGCTGAACTGCCCTCCCATCCCGTTTCCTTCTAACACAGTACAGCTCCTTCACTCTGAGGAATGGATCAGACTAGAGGAGCCAGGACTATTCTCCACATATTACTAGTAGTACCATAGTCTGCCTAGTCAATTTCCCCATATTTGCCTCAATATCAGAGAAAGGAAGAGTCACAGAATCATGAACAAATTTAGGTTGGAAAGGACCTTTGGAGACCACCTGTTCCAATGTACTGTTGAAAACAGAGTTCTATGTTAGGTTACCCAGGGCAGTGTCAACAGAGTTTTTACCTGTTCTCCAGGAAACTTATCACAGTGTTTTACTGTTCTCATGGTGAAGAATTGTTCTACTGAGACAGAACTCCCCCTGAAGCAACATGAGCTTGTTGCCTCTTGCCCTGTTCTGGAGCAACATCATGAAGACAGCTACCTATGTCTTCTCAACAGCTACCTTTCAGGTAGACTGGGATTAGATTCCCCTACTCAGAACTTTTCTCCTCTTCAGGTTCCACAAAACCAGCTCCATCAACATAGGTCGAGTTCCCCAACCCTTTAATCACCTTGGTGGCCTTTCACTAAGCCCTCTTCGATGTTCCCATGTCTCTCATGGCCTGGGGGATAAGTGAACAAAATTAGAAGCAGCAGAGTTTTCTTTTAGATGCTACCCTTTCTGCTTTTATTCCGGGGGAAAAAAAAAAAAAGCGTCTCAAACATACTTGCCACAATTTACAAAAACTTTCTTTGAAAGAATGAGAATAACTTCCATACAGCATTTATTCAGTTGGTTTTAAATTTGTATTTCTAAATTACCTCTCATTTGCCAACTTATTTCAGAAATAAATTCTGTTATCAATAATTATACACTTGGACTTACTTCTGTGACCATTTCAATTCATTAATAATCCAACTTCTAGATTACAAAATAATTACATTTCATTAAAAATACACCAAAGAGCTTTCATGAAAAATTATTCCATTATGCATACTTTAGAGCTAACAGCTATTTTTGATACAATTTTGGATTACACACAGTACAGTCTTTAGATGATCATCTGAGGCACAGGGAAAGACAGGGTACCAGGGTTCTTCACTGAACAACTGAGCTTCCTATTCTGATGATAACTTTCTAAGACCTCCCCGAGTATTCTTCCTCCTGTGTTTATTGCCTGTATTTTTCTCTCTGAGAAGTTTAGGAAAAGTGCTAAACATTTTTGGTAATCTCAAAGCCTACTCAAACTTAAGAGAAGAAAGAAAAAATGTGCCTTGATATTTTAATGATCTTCATGAAGCCACAATATTTTCTACAAGGAAATTACAATTGTAACAGAATGCAAAAGAAACTAGAACGGAAGTTGGAACTCTGATAGGAAATAAAGGCAAGACAAAGAAGTTATTTGTAAGGGTTATCAACCAGACATATCTTAAAAGTACTTTTAAAAGTTTCAGAAGATCTTCCCCAAGACTGAAAGTATTCACCGCAAAAAACAACATAACATAATGAATATTTGCATAAACACAGTTAGGTTTTGGCTTTACCTTCAGACTTTTGTTAACTAAAAATGTGAATTTAGTATCTGCAGTTCATTGTGCAGTTGTTTCTTCTTCTCTACAAGATGATACCAATTTTCTAAGAGAAATTTGGCTGCAGTGTGGAGTTCTGGTACATAAATGCTCTAAAACCCTTAATGCATGCAAACTTCAGTATTTTTCTAAGAGCAAGTTCTATGAAAATTCTCTAAGTAAGATCTACGAACTGGAGAAGCATATAAAAATGAACTGACAGTAAAAAACTGAAAAACAGATTCTCTGAAAGAACAAATGCTTTTATGGTAATGCACACGTATAATACAAATACTTCCAGAAATACGTCATCTTTACGTTTTCAATGATCAATGATGAGGCCAGACACTCACTGAAACCTATGTAATTGTACTCATGTTTCTTATTTAACTTACAGAAAGAAAAGAGATTCCTTTAAGATATGCCTATGCAGGTTGTAGAAAACTGCTCATATGATCTCGCTGTGCTTCTAAACATCCATGCATAAACAAGATCCAGAGCAGACACCATACAGCTGGGTTCACATAGTACTAGCCCTTGCTCATACAATCTAGCACTCTTTTTCCAGTGCTCAGGGTTATTCATAAAACCACTTAAGTGTTGAGTAAAAAAATTATGTGGGTATACAACTATGTGTAAAATTGTAATTGAAATGCTCAAAACTGCATTTAAAATATTCCCTCTTGTAAGCCATCTTTACAGCTTCTGAGGAATCAGAATTTAGATTCTGATTCCAATAAATCCAATATACTTAAGAGCAATCTTGTCCACATCAGTGGCAAAGTGATTCCTGTAACACAAAATGTGTGCACTTCAGAAAAAATATTTATGTATGTAAATTCTATAAATGGGTGAGCATCAGGATATTGCACAACATTTATCTGATCAGTCAAACTTCTGACTAGGTGGAGGTTCATCACTGAAATGGAATAAATTCAATTTTGTGATTTTTAAGAATACATAAGAGAGATAAGACATGTTTTCATATGAGATTTCAAAAATAAGTGGAGTTGGAAACAGCAAAAAACAGGAAGCTTGTTCCACAGATGGCTTATGATCCATGGGAAAAGATAACTATCCCCTTTAACTATTAAAACTCTGAAAGAACACTCTCTCACCTATTGTTGTCTTGCTTTAAGAGAAGAAAAATTGTGATGGGAGCAGATCTATGAAAATAATGGATAAAAGGATTAAAAAAAAAAAAAAAAGAGAAAAATGCTGATTTAGATTCTATAGGGAATTGAAAGAGTGCATTTCAGCAGACAGAAAAACTGAGCCAATAGCACAAAAGTTATTAACAACACAAGGGGATGGGAAGATAGGGATGACATTTTTGAATTAAACATGAAACCAAACTTGCCTGAGTCAAGGGGATTAATAAAAGTAAGCTTCACTGTGACTGAGAGTTTTTTTGCTTTGAAACTTACCATATTGATTACTCTAAGTATTCTGTCAAAAACCTAACAGTATGTCTTTTCACAATTACCCCTATTAATACCTAAAAATAAGATTTTTATTTAGTATAGAAGCCTAATCACAGAATTGTTATTAATAAAGACACTTTTTCTTTTCAGAAATGTATATATCTGTTGAGTCATCAATCAAAAAAAATTCACTATAAGCCTTATGAAAATCTAAGTTAACAGCTAGAAATTTTCAATGTGTAATTCCTGGCAATGTAAACTTCAAAACTATTTCCAACGTTTTCTATAGATACTTCTTACTTGCCTATGCCACTTCACTTCTGAATTTACAGTTAACATACTGTTCAAAATTTACATAGCTTCTTTTCAAGAGAAACTGGGAAATGAACTTTAATTTTTTTAAATGCTGAGCAGAATTATATTGCCCTTTCTCTGTCATCTGAAAATACATTTTCATTTGTACATGTTTTTTATAGTTCACTCCTTTTCTCTTCTTTACACAAACTGTTGTGCATTGTTTTTGGATTTGTTCATAATAGCTAATATTCTGAAAGCATTTTTCTAGTTTACTGTAAACTCCTCACTTAAAAAAAAAAATCATTACAGAGTATGACATCCTCTAAATACTGGAAGCAGTTTTTGGTTTTACACTGGATCATCTTGCTGAAAAGCAAGAGAGTCAACTAGAAAACTCTAACAAAATTTAACCAAAACATACTACAGCTTCTTTTTATAATAATTAACTGACAACAATTTGTCCCAGTGATTGCCTAACAAATACAAAGCAGTATGTTCATTTGCATTAGAACAAAATTGACTGGAATTTAGTATTCAATGGCCTAACTTTAAAAAAAATCCTTTTTCCCTGGAATATATAGAGCTCTGACTCCTTCTTGTAAAATTCATTAACTTGCTTCTTAGGGAATGGTAGCCAAACACAGGAAAGGCATCTAGCAAATCTCTGAGCATTTCCTCTAGTTGGTGTTTAAATTACTTTGATATTCATAAGAGAAGCTACAGGTTTTATCCTTGAGACCAAGATATATTTTCATTGATTTTTCTTTAATCTACAAACACTTAAGCCTCACACCCCTATCACATCATAATGCAGATGTGAAACTATAGTAGTTCACGGAAAAAATTAAATTAAAGTTAACATAGTTGTGAAGGCAACTGATTTCTTACATATGTACAGCTATCCCCCTGCTAATAAACTTTAAAGCACATTAGACCTTTAAAAATATAATCTGAATAATCTTTCAAAAATTGTCTTCTATGCATTAAAAAAAAAAAATCTAACCCAAAAGTTTACATTCATTAAATTAAAAATATACAACACTCCAAGTATTTCAGGAAGAGGGAGAAGAAATAGTGAGATACTGGAAGAGTCCAATATACCTGTAAACATGCTCTACACAGGTAAGCGTGCACATTCATGTGTGTGCACATTTTGGATTTTTTTGCACAAACTATTTACATTTAAATATATAATGTCATCTTTTCCACTGCAATAACAACTGGGTATTTTATTAATTTTTTCATAAAGACTAGGCCAAAAATCTGCTTTGCATTTTCCCCGGAAAACAGCAAAACCTCAGACCAGATATAAAAGACTGATTTTAAAGATGTAGGTGTGAAGAATAAGAAAACATACTACATTCCCTAATCTTATGTGAGAAAATGCTTTAGAAATAGTAGATAAATACAGGGTAACTCTTCACCAGTTTTCTACCCAATAAAAAGTCAAACAAGCGGGATTCATATGAAGATAAAAGACAATCAGAGTTAAGACACATGTAATTTATGATGCTACTAATAGTGAAGATCACTATCCATAGAGCTAATACAGAAATCTTCATACTGGTGTGCTGTTTACATTGTTGCAAACATCAGGTCAATGATAAATCATCTCTGGTGATACAACAGACCCTAGTAATTGTCCAGTTGTACCGGAGTTATTAAAACCATGATACGCCTTCTCAAAAATAGTGAGAAGAGTAGGCAACTTTTTACCAGATTTAGTCTTCAAATTCCTTTGGTTAGATACAAATTAACTATCTTTTACTGTGGTCTATATCCAAATCTATGGAAATGGAAAGCTAAAAGCCCTACTGCCAGCTCACTGATCAACTAATCCCCTGAAAAAAACCAAACCCAAACCAAAACAACCCAACAAAACCAAACCTCAGAACGTTAACGGACTCTTGCCTTGAACTGCATGAAAAAAACAGGTCAGTGATCAAGAACTCATATATAATCAATACTTACTAATGTCCTTTCAGATAGTAAATGGGCAAAGTGACAATGTGAAATGTACTACCTAGCAAAATGAGACAAGTATGAACAGATCAATCTACTTAATAATGTGAAACACAGGATAGCTGTAAATTCTGCAAACTAACAAACTGTATATGATTAATACATTTTGAGTCCTGGACTCTTGGGCCAACAAATCCTTTTGGTGCAGGACACGAGCCATATTTGAACATGTTTTAATTTCTCAAAAGAAAAAAAAAAAGTAAACTGATAAAGAGAAAATACTTCTTTTGCAACAGATGCCAAAGGCCTAATTGTTTATTAATACCAACTAATCCTTGTACAGATGTTTAGAAACTGACAACCCAAGACAAATAATTAGCTAGATAAATTACTAACTTAGAGGAAGCAGATAGAAAATTAACAAAGCATGTTTTTCAAATCTATTAGCTCACATAGCTTTACTGTGAATTAGAAATTGGATTTGCATTCTGCTTCCTGCCAGTATCCCAAAATTCTCCCAGTAATACATATGTTAAACATCCATTCTTGCAACTACTGATAACATACTTTATCTTGGCCTTAGAGAAGCAGCACCAGCTTTAAGATGTGAGAAAATTTGAGGTTGCCTCCTTTGAATTACTCAGCATTTCCCAGATTGTAAAAATGGAAAAATCATAAAGATTGACATAATTTGATGACATTTGGTATTTTATCTGCAGTTAAGACTGTTAAGTCTTTGAAACCTTAGCAGTTTCTCTAATATTGCATCACTGTGATTGGGTCTAACAGCAGTGATAAATATTTAAGCAAGGTGCCCTGACAGTCATTGTTAACCAAAAGAAAGTAAAGAATCATAATGGATTAGATCTCTACCTCCAAAACAGCTCTGGAGAAATAGCAGTTTTGACACAGGTGTGGCTTGGATTAAAAAAAAAAACAACCAACCACCCAGAAGTCACAAGCTATTAACTGGATACCTCCCATCTGATCAATTTACAGGAATGTAGTGTATGGTCTGCAACAGATAGCTGCTTTTTGTCATTTGTTCTGAAAACACAAAAAAATGCCAGATCTCATATTTTGTTCAGACTCCATCATACTTTTACATGTTCACTGCATGCCAAACATTTACCTGTAACATATACTCGCCACTGAAGAGCCTATTGACATAATCACACCTGAGTGCAAGTGCATGGTTTTAGCTTGCTTCTGAGTAGACAAAAGTATTTAAAATACATGGGGTCTTAATCACTAAGATGATTCAGGAATCCCAAATTCTTTTAATGAAATGTAATTTCATTATTTATTACTAAACAGTAAGAGCAAAAAAGATAATGAGCAATAATGAAATAAGGAACCCTTTCTTAACTTGTCTGTGTCAATGGTTACACCTTTTACTTGCTTAAGCTCTTTCCGTTGTATGACCACAGCTAGCAGAGCTGTAGGTAGTCACAGTATTTCAGCAAAAAAAGTAAGTTACCCCATGAAAATGTCATTTTAATCAGTTTTCCAGTATAGAACATATCAAACAGTTAATGCAATCATTTTTGTCAGAACAGCAGGAACTCTATTCCTTTCAACACTCATGAGGTTATGATGCATCACACTAAAAATAAACACAAAATCCCAAAATCTAAATAAACACAAAAAAAGACTTTCTTTTATAAAACCATTATGGTTGTGAGATCACAACTACAGATGTAAAAAATAAAGTCAAACATGCTCAGATTTCTTTAAAGGTAACAGATATTTAGGAACATAACATTTTAATGGAACTAGATCTTCTGTTGCTCTTTAAAAAGACAATAAAAGCCTCAAGATGTTGCTAGTGCAAAAGCACCCACATATCAGGTATGTGCCTGACTATCTACAGCCTTACGCTACAGTAGTACTACCAAGCCACCAAATATATTAAATATTTTATTACATTTTGTGAAATAATGCACTAGAGGGCCTTTCTACACATACAGAAAGATTATATTGATTGAAACATTTGGAAACTAATCCTTCATTTAAAAATAAATATTTTAAGAAAATTAACCACTTAATACCATCTACTCCCAGATGGTATTTGCCCCAGAAAAAAAGACAAACAAAACCCCACTGCTAGGAGGATGACCACCCAATGTCAAAACTGGATCATTCCGTACCTCCAGTGAACAGAAATCAGATTAATTCTCACACTATATAATATACAACACGTGTGTACATATATATGTACACACATATTCATGTATGTATGCAAAAAAGCATATCTATGTATGTATATACATATACACATACACACTGGTATGCGTGTATGCACGTGCATATATATACATATATATGGTGCTGCTGTGAGATACATAGATGGAAATTCCAGTGCAAGGTGGATGACACCAAGTTCCATTTTTGCACTGAATCAGATAGATTGCAAAACAACATTACCCACATTGTATCACTAATGGTTCCTACTGAACTATAAAATTGAGATAATAGTAGCAGGACAGGGTAGGTACTTTAGTGAAAAGGTGATTATAGGGAGAGTATTCCCATCTCTAAGAAACTAGTACCACTGCAGAACCTGGGAGTGCATTGGGATCTGCTTGGTACTTGGTATGTAAATGTTATGTTGAACAAAAGAGGGGGAGGAAAAGCCAATTCTCAGTACTTAAGTCATCTTCATCTTCCACATGAATTTGACTACATGATTCACACTTCCTAACACCTCCTTGATTTGACTAATGCAGTTTTCCCTCCCTGCCCCGGAAGCTCTGCGACCTTAGAAAGCACAAGCTGATTCAGACTGAACTGCTTTCTCTGAAAGAGTCTCATGAGAGATCTCTCTTCTAAATTCAGTGTTTGGTGTGGAATTTGTCTTCAATATTGAAACACATGCACTCTGGGACTATGTCCTTCCATATCATGATATCCTACTGTAGGTAATCAAGCCACCGAACATCAGACTTTCTTGCGATGGCAGAAGTCAGGACACTGCACAGAGCCTGCCCCAGAACATGAATCTCACAGCCAGATGCAGTTAAAACATCCCTTATCATTCTCCCCCTTAAAAGACCTCCATTCCTCTGTACTCACCTTCCTTCCCTCTTTCCCCCCTTCAAAATGAAGTCCAAAAAACCCCACAAGATGACAGAGTAAGTATTAGTGTTTTAAATTTGAGAATCAATCTCTCCTATGTAACAGTGAAAATAACCACATAAGAACATGCTTTAAAAAAAAAACCTTTTAAAGCCATTTGCTTGGCTTGCCAGCAGCTGAAAGACTTTGGCCCACTTGGCAGCTAAAACCCAGCATGTTTTGTTTGGTCTTCTCAGAGAGACAGGGTAACAGATAGTCATTCAGCATGTTGTCCCCCTGCATCCTTCCCTGCTATTAACACAAAAATCAACTTCTGCATAGCTCCAGACCAGGCACTGCAGGAGATGTCTTTTATCCAGCCAACAGGCTATATAAGAAAAGATGTAACAAGAAGATAAATGTTTTGCAATGTGGCAAAAACAGAGTATCGCCCACAAGTGAAAAATTGATAAACCTCAATGGTCCATTCACCTTTATCAGTTATATCTACTCTTGTAGATACTATCTTAAAGTGTTTGCTATGTTTTTATTAAATTGGTTTTTGCTAGGAAAAAGATCTATGTATTTAGTACAAACCCCAACAATTCTGATGGACAGAAAAACTATACTGAGCAAGTAACCATTTTTTAATGCACTACAGGATTGGACTTTCCATCAAAATGCAACACACGATGTAACACAGGCATGAATGCCTAGAATTTACAGCACCAATCCAATATAATGCAAGAAAAGAGCTACCTGCAGAAGTAGCTGAAGTCTCCTGGTCTTAAACTTTCCTGAAAGCCTGACACAACAGCAGCAACCTGTCACCTTTAGTGAGGAAATATAAAAATATTTGCCTTGTCAAAAATCAGAATTTCTCTTAGAAAGCAAATACATCAGGGAGATACAACTGAAGCTTTTTTTTTTTTTTCCTTTTACAGTTACCGACAGGAGATATGAAATAGTAGAAAAGCATCTTAAATATTTAACAAGTTGGCCTAAAAATCTGTCCCAACCTTGAAACTAGCAAGAGCTCCAAACTGTAATTCTTACACAGGCAACATTCAAATAAGCTTTTGACAACATGAATAAAGACAGCTTCTCTTTTCCAACTCTTGCAACAAACATATGTGAGCTGAAGCTATTGGAAATGGGCAGTGTTAGCAAGAAACTCCTTGAAAAGCAAATTCTTAATACCTACATAATAATTACTTAAACTTGGCCCTCCTTTCACATCTTTCTGCCAGACTTCCTTAACTTAGAAAGCCAAAGCTAACTGCCATTACGGTGTGCTGAGAAATACTTTTAGTTCCGTTAAAAAAAAATAAAAATCCAATTCTCTTTAGCCCCTCATTTTGAACATAAAACTTAATTTCCCAAAAGACTAGTCAAGGAATAAATTCTGATTATTGTAAATACAGTATGTAGAAGGATTTCAGAGAAAGAAACAAAACCACAAACACACCAAAAAAACCAAAACGAGACAAACATTTTCATAGTTCCACCTTGTTCCACCTCTTATTTTTACTAAAAGCTCCTGGTTTAAGTTTTTCTCTTTCTTAACTGTTAATTTATCCCTCATTTTAAGCATATCTATTCTCTAGAAGTTCATTTTTACTGTTCTACATTTTGCTCTCAGATTCTATTTTAATCAAATAGGTTTAATTTTTCCTATTAAAAAACAGTCATAAAGGATTAAGATAGGCTTTTTAGAAAGAAACTATTTCCCCTCAAATAGAAGATTTAATCACGGTATCGAATTTTCCTTTCACAGTTTATCAAGCATTGGTGCCTAATCAATTACCAGAATGTCAAGCATTTTGACAAACTTGATGTAATTCCAGGTTAAAACAGGGTTAGAAATGTGAATAAATAAAGCACAATAATGAAACTGCTATATATTCTTTAAGAGTAAGATAGCTGTTTAAAATGGCTGTTTCTTCCCATTTTCCAATAGAACAAGAACAAAGAAATTCCTCCCTGTTTACTCAGTGCAAGGGCATATGACCACTATGATTTATTTGTTCAACAAAGATGTTAGACATTTTAACACTACCTTACATCTAAATATGCTGTTTTCATATTTATAAATTCTGACTTCCTTAATCAATTAGAAGTAACGTATAACCTAAATCCTTCATTAATTTCTTCATCCCAAACAGCACATTTACATATCTATAGCTGTACCTTCTGGTAGTAAAAGATTAGGTGGTGATTGCTGCTATGTTTACTGAAATACAGTAAAACCCAAATCAGTTAAAACTTTGCTTAAGGTAAAGTTAAGGCACCATAAGGACAAAAGCCCTCCAAAGAATAATCTGTCTTGGCATTTCTTTCTAGGTCAAGAAATTCTTATTGCAAAAGCTGAAAAGCAGCAATTAAGAAAGTATTACAAGTTCAAAAGCTTGAACGCTCCTGCAAGATAAAAAGACATGCCAAATACCTTGACTACGATGTAGGTGTGCCTAACTCTCCATTTAGTTTATGACTAACAAAAGAAAGAGCACAAAGTTTATAAATGGCTGGAGAGCGAGAGCTTCCCTCCACCAGCTAGACTGAAGTATACTTTTGTATTTAGCTTCTTCATGTGGGACTTAGATACTCTGATTCACATGTGACATATCTCTGTTTTGAAGATGTCTATCATCTCTTCTATTAACCCACCTCAATGCTGAAATAATGAGAATAAAAGGAGAAAAGTTAGTTAAGTTCTGTTTATATTTTTAGGATTAACTGAAAGATCTAACATTTAACTGAGAGACTAATGAGAAAAACTAATTTTATTGCATGTCATATATTTAATTCTGGAATTACACTGAGATTGGAGACATCTGGACCAAAGTTAACTGTAATGCAAAAGGTAAGAAAGATTGCAGGCTGATTATGAAGGATCAGGAATGAACTGTTAATTTATTTACCTTTGTAATTCCATCTAAACTAAAAAGTCACATTACTGAAAAGAAATTCACTTGAACAGCAGGAAAGCTCTTGAACCCAAGATCTAAACTTCTTTCAAATGCTCAAAGCAATCTTTATTAAGCTATAATTATTTCCTAAAATTCTGAAAATATTCTACTTTACATAGCTTAAGTGACTGGTAAATCAACATCCCACACACCACTTAAACCAAGTTGACATGTCACAAAAATTCTTGACCATAAGTTAAAAATCAAATACATTATGACAAACTGAGTTTTTCTACAGGATTTAGTAATACTGTAAGAAACCTTCTCACTTCTTTTGTGAAAGGGTTAAAATAATTTCAGATGTATTACCTCTTGTCAAATAAAGTCCATAATTACTTCCATTAACAAATTTACAGTACAGTGTGCATTTTCCCAAATGACTCAAGAGTTCATCTTAAACTGATCTAAAGAGAAGAAAAAAAAATCATTGGTCTCAGTAATTCTTCAAAACCAACAAACTGAAAGACTCATTTAAATCTACAACAATAACCTGCCAGATAAAAGGTAACAACACACAATACCTGAAGAGGACATTTTCCTTTTCTACCATCACTATATTATTTAGTTCAATATCTGAATAGAGGAAAAAAAGGTGACAAACTGTTGCATACCTGTGGAACTTTTGTAGAACTGCCTATTTGCACTGCTAAGAATAGCCTCGAGTGGCCAGCCTTCACCTTTGAAGAATGCTATGTCTTGCAGTAGTTTCATTTTTCAGATATTAATAATGCAGCAAAAGTAATATGGAAAGAGGTGGCTTCTTATTGCTCATAAGTAAAACAGAAGTAGCACATTAAGAAATGACACAAAATTTTTATGTGCACCAGGTCTCCTTGTTACATACTACCACACAATTTATTTCTCAAAACTTTCAACTGCGTGATACTCTCTTGTATATTTGCACTGCATATTTTGTGCACTGTTTGAACAACAAAGGAATATAAGAACTAGAATACTGGAGACCTCAATCAAGATTCTGTTGGATAACATCACAAGATGAGTTACTTCATATTTAAAAAAAAAAAAAAAAAAAAAAAGCAAAAACTAACAAACCAACCAACCTACTGTAATGTACTTTGTACACAGGGAACTCTTTGTCCTTGTAGCTATTCCAGAAAAAGAGATTTATAGTGGATTCCCTCTCAGAAATATAATGTGCTTAACAACTGCAGAGCAAGAGCACCACTCAGTGGAATTATCAGATAAAACAATACTTGTAAAAGTCAAAGTTATACATTCGTACTATAGCAGTAAAAAGAGTTCGAGGTAATTCTAAGACAAAAAACCTTCTCCAAAAAATTTTGGGTGAAAATAATTCTAGCTTAGTTCATACTACAGAGACTATAACTTAAAATTCTATCCTTAATATCACTTATTTGCTGGCTCACTTTTCCACATAAAATTACTATGTTTTCATTACTATCGTATTCTTTTCTAAAAATACAAATTATCATTCCAAAAATGAAGACATATGACAATAAAGAAAACATCTCTAAAATTTGGAACCTGGTATTTTTTTATTTAATTCACAAATATTTATGTAAAGTTACATAATGTGGAAAACAACTGCATGACCAGGTGCTGTCATATTATGACAGTTATTTCTTATGCATAATGACAAGAATAGAAGTCTCTTTCTCTCCTTATGAAAAGACAGAAAAGATGCATACAAGCTGTTGACAGCTAAATTACTTCAGGACAGACTGTGCTAGCTGTGGAACTTCATATATTGGAAAAGAAAGCCAGAAATTTTGTAATGATGCATTTTGTACTCATCTGTATACACTGTGAAGCTTGCCAGATTGCAAATACAGTAACTAAGCCTAATAGTCCCCTCTTCTGTTAATATATACCTTGATCTCTGATGAAAGAGGGAGAGGTGGATGAAGCAGCCACAGCTAAAGGTGTATAAAGGACCCATGTTCAGGAATCCTAGAGGGCTGCATCTGTCACTATCTTGTTTAAAATTGGTCATTCCGATACATAGTTTTTCAGTATTACTTTATTACAAAAGCACCAATTTAATTCCATCATTTAGTCTTTGGAATCACAAGCATTTCTAGAATAAGCACCATTTTTCTCTCTGGGTAAAAAACCTGAGACCTGTTTGTATCAGATCTTAAAGTGTTACTTAGCCTCACCAGCTCCTATTCACAAATTAAATGCAAACAGGAGCTGAGTGCAGCTGCCCAAGGGGATGTGGCAACATTTCCTTTAGGACAAGAGGTCATGGCTGCTGCCATCAACAATTCTAGGACATGCTGGCAGGAGTCTCTCTTGATACTCAAGAAGTTAAGAACCAAATGCTATATCTAAACCTATTATTATTATTATTTTTATTATTATTATTAACTAAAAATTTAGTTGTTTCACTGATTTTCTTCCATTTCTGCTGAAATTAAACTCTTGCCCAAATCCTCCTTTGAACTTCAGCTTCATGTTGTTATTTGGAAACCCCAGGGCAGGCAATCAAAAAGCTCAATGACAGAAGCAGAATAGCAAGCAAAACATCATTGATAGGATAAACTCAAGATAATTCCTCCTTAAATTTAGTCTGCTAAATTTGACATAACTAAAAGTAAGCAACAATACATACCGACAGCCTAACTGATTCTACACCTCTTATGACAGCAGCAACTAAGGACACTGAATGAAGAATAGACTCAGACACAAGGTAAAAGCACCCTGATTTGCTCATTCTGCAGGCAGCATCAAAACAGTAGACCACTGGACATTGAGTTATCCACTATTTCAGCAATTTAAAGTGAGGGAAATGAGAAAGGAATAATTAATAAGTAAAAACTACAAGAGAAAGGAAGCAGTAGAGATGAGATTCTTTTTTAAATAAAGCCAGCTAATACTGAAGTTAAAAGATTTTTTTTGTATTAACTGGAAAAGAACGAATATATTTCCTTACAGAGTTGAATGTATTGTATCCCCAAATTAAGAAACAATACAAATACAGGTTTCTAAACCTAAATGAAAAATTAAACCTCTACTCTTCACAATTGCTTCGTACATTCACAAGTTTAACACATTTTAAGACTTAAGATGTCAGATGGACATCAGCAATGTGTCTTTAAAATATCAGCTACATTTCCAGCTGCATAAAATGCCAGCAGAGAATGCAAGATATCCCTACCTCCATATATACCACATATAAATGACTTCCAATTTTTCGTTTCCCAAGAAAAGCTTAATACACAAACATTTGAACATTTTGATTTTCACTGTTTACAACTGAAACCGGAAAGCTTTTTAAAATCGGTAATTAGGGAGTTTTGCAGTAAGGCCTGTAGCAAGCTCAGCCAAAGTGTTTCCAAGGGTACTGACTCTGGATGTTATTTTTTTTCATAGCAGTCTGTACAGCACTGTGTTTTAGATCTATGCCTAAAAGAGTGTTGATACCACACGAATACCAGCAGGGTTTGCACAGCATCAAGGCCTTCTCTGTCACTCTGCACCCCTAGCAAATAGGCTGAGGATGTGCAAGATGTTGGGAGGAGACACAGCTGGGACATCACTTTGGTTAATTTTTTGTCTGGAGGAGTGCTGATAAAGACACTAGCCTCGAGTTTAACCTGGTATTTGGGCCCTGAGTTACTGCAGTCCCTTTAGGTGTGTACCCATTCCAGCACAGCCTTACCCACTGGCCACAGTTCCTGTCATGAAACATACAACTGCTCTGGTGTGGGGTCCTCCACGGGCTACAAGTGTGGCCTCATGTGCTGACCACTGTCTTCAGAGTGAGGGTCTAGGGCAGATGGGAGTGAGTCACGGAGAACAACTTCACTTTGGATTGTAGTAGGGTTTCTGTGCATCTTAGTTAACCATGCCTATCGAAAAATGTACACTTGTAATAAACATTTAAAAGTTGTAAAGCAATCAGAGAGAAAGTCATCCAGTCAGGGTTTATTTGAATTTTTACCTTAATACGCCAATTATTTTATAGCATAAAATGCTGGACAATTTGAGGATTGAAGAGATACTTTCTAAGAACAGAGTTATTACTGTCATATCTCTATGACTCTCAAAAGCTAAAATTAGTAAAGTGTAAATCCCAGTATGTTTCTCCTTTAACCCAGTCATGCATCAATGAAAACCCAGTCACACATCAATGAACATTTGTGAACTACATGATCCTCATGAAACTGTACTTAAACATACACTTCGCTACAATTCTAATTTACAATTTGGGTCCTGATGATCACTAATTCAAGTTAGTGCAACGTTTCATACAAATAAACAAGCCAACATCTAAAGTTTGTGATGTTTAGACTTTTACCAGAGGCACCTCAAATGTTCTCTCCCCACGTTCCCCTCTCACTGAGGGCTGCTGCACACTCACAGTGAATTTCTGATGTCAGTTTGCTACAGTACTGGGCCTGTGCTGACACATAGACTGTCCACGCTTATGTGACAAGGGAGTAATACTGACAGTCCATAAAGTTCTCAGGGAGGATGGATCCCACTGTCCTTAGTTGGAAAGTTGTCCCTGTTTCTACCTAACAGACAGCAAACCCCTGCAGATGCTAGTCCTACCAACATGACAGCAGGATTAATGACCTTATTCTTCCATGGTTTTGCTTTTCTAAACTGGAAATATATCCATATCTGGCATAACAGAAAACCCAAAATAAACAATGAGGAGTGCATTTAACAAAAAAAGCAGATATGCAATACATTCATACAGTTTCCTCTAATTACACTAAATTTCTAGGACACAGATCAGTTCTTTGAGAAACATTTAAATGTTCAGCGCTTAAACACTACAGAATCTGCTTTGGTTACCATAATGCATTACCTGGTAAATTAGTCTTCATAATATCAATGCCAACTTGAAGCTCAGGCTCAGCTGCAAGAACCGCATAATCTCCTTGATGAGAGACATTGAAGTTGTAATTTGAATAGATACTGAATACGTTATTTGCCAGGAAAGGTTTTCCTTTTGATGTTCTTTGCAAGTTTATTTCATTCCAAGGTATGCACAACTTCTCTGCAATTAACTTCCGTATCAGCAGGCGACCAGCCTATGAAATAAAATGGAGGTGATTCATACATAACTATTATGCTATGTGAAAATACCTATGCTTGCTAGAAAACCACCTGCCAAAAAAAAATGTAGCTTTATTACTGCCAATATAGAGTATACTTAACTCAGATTTCTCCCTTTTATAAAAGCCTGTGTCAAGTAAATTTAACAAAAAGTTCACTAGACCTGAGTATAGAACACTTATCAGTATTATCACAGAGACAACCCAGTAGAGACCCAGTAAAAAGCAGTCCCAGCCTGAAAGAATCACATAAAAATAGTTTCTTCTCTACTTTATTTACTCACTTATGATACTTTATTGCACGGATGAGTACTTTTTATACCACACTGAACAGTAAAAATGTCTCAAGAGCTTTCCTTTCAGTACATTCATTCTGTTACTTAGGCGTTAAATGAAATACTGAACAGCTAAAAATGATGAGTAACTTCTTATAGACTAATTAGCAGGTCTGTTATTACTATCTCATCGTTATGTGAGATTTAAAACCTGAATTATGTAAAGCAGCTTTACTCCCTTACACATTACACTGTTTTCATGTATAGCCTCCTAGAGAACGCTGATTTTGTCTCCTAACTTGAAATGATGACATAAAGTTTGTCAAGTCTTTCAGAATAAGCACGAATAGTAGAGGGCAAACATCCATTTTTTCCTCCTAAGTGAAGGCGTAAGTAGAGATAGCAATTAATACTTGGTAACGCATTTTCTTCCCTGAAACGCCCTTGCAGAGCAGATTTTCGTACGTCAGGAATTTGGGCAACAGTGAATCTGCAGAGAGACAATCGCGTCCCCAGGGGAAAGGGCCGGTCCCGGGGCTCCAAGCGGTGCCCGCGGCGGCTCCTCCGCAGAGCGG
>NW_020799091.1:15359235-15379969 GCF_003259725.1 Athene cunicularia | reverse complement strand
GCGGGCATGCTCAGTAGCGGCGCTGACGCCGCTGCCCTCCCTCCAGCGGGCGGGGCGAGGGGCAGGGGCGGCGGCCACGGCTGGCGCTGGCGCTGTGGGCCTGCAGGGGCGGGCCGAGATCGGCACCGGCGGGGACCGATGAGGCTGGGGGTGGCGGATAGTCCCAGCTATGGCTAAATGAACGTAATTTCCTTGTAACTTCTGGCTGCCCCTGGCTTTGTGCGAGACAGGGCTGCGTTTATGCCGCTGAGGAGAGCGGCACCGTTACCGGTTAACGGCAGATAGTTCCCCCGGTGTCTTTGGCCCTGTCGCTGCCATTAGCACATGGGTATGTGCCTGAAGAACCGGCCCGGCCCCTGGAGGAGGAGACACGTGCCGGCAGCTGTGGCAGCGGGGGCGGCCTCTCCCCTGGGCCTTCCCTGGGCTTGCTGCTTTGTGTTGACTAGAAAAGAGGAGACAATTGTTCACACACCAGATGCGAAGTACTGCATCACCCGGGTTTGATTCTGGCTTGTAAAGAATATGTCCGAACAAAAGCCTTTCATATCCTGTGCTCTTTGTTCTGCTAAGAACCGTAATGGTTGTCAGAACTGGATTCCCGTGTGCCCTCAATTACAGGCTATCTGTAAATCATCAAAAGGTAATAATGTTGTTGACACTTTAGTTTTGCAATTGGGCCATGGCTAAAAATTTAGGGTCTGTTTGAACATTTATGACCCTCCTTTCTATTGCTTACCTTTAGAAATACATGTGCATTTAACTGTTCTATACTGACCATGCACAAATGATGCAAAAATATTGAAAATTGCATTCTTTTAGGTATTTCTTAAAATCATTATCTTATGTCAGGTAATTCTTAGAATCCTTGTTATTGTTGTTTAGCATTCCCAGCTCCCCGTTAATGTGAAAAAGTGCTGTTTCTACACAGGCCAGAAAAGAACAGCTGGCTTTGTGTCAAGCCTCAGTTACACCTGAGTATATGTTGGTCTTTGCAAAATATTTTAAACACAGAAGTAACGTTTTGGGAAAAAAAATGTTTTGGCTAGGAATCAGTAGCGTAGCTCACTTATTTTTAAAGAAGATTACCATTTTTCCTCATTACTTAGTCAAGCAAAGAATGCCATATATACTCCTTTATGTATTATCCAAAGAGGGAGACAAAGCTGACTGACAGCAGGGGAGGATGTTGCACAATCAAGAAAAACTCCAGGAAAATGCTATTCACCAATATCAAATTGTATCTGAGACTTACATTTCAAACACTGTATTCTGCACACTTGAAGAGGAAATTGTGGCCATATCTATATTTCATTACTGATATGTGAAAGTACTAAAGGAATGTGGATATTGCCTAGTTCAAAAAAACCCCTAAGGTTTGGTTAATAGATTGGACTTGTCCATGCTGTTTAATAGGTGATGTAAACATGTAACAGTTTTTTCACGAGTGGACTTATTTTTTAAAAAACATAAGTATCATGCGTAAGTGCAAATTGAGGTTCAAGATGCAGTGTATAATATGTAATATAATTATGAATATATTCAATATAAGCCCACATTTTTATTATAAGTAAAACATGCTATCATAATAAGCTATGCTAAATTGTAAGTATGCTCAATATTGCATGTGTGTTTTGAAAAAAAACACAAGCACATACAGGAGTGATGACCACAGAACCCAATAAAAACAGTAATTTCCTCTTAAAGATTTTGCAGTTATTATTTTTGACAGAATTACAAGTACAGCATGGCATGTTAATTCCTTTTTTTTTTTTTTTTTTCTGAAATGAAAATTACAATTCTTGAACTTTTTTAGCTAAGAAAATAATTTCCAAAGGAACTTGATGAGTTCAAGAAATTCAAGGATAAAATCCAGTCAGTTTGAGTTCTAAGTGATTATTTTCTTTATCTTTGTGGATTCATGTGATTGTGAGAGGCTATGCAATTGAAGATCACTTCTTGAAGAGAGGGAATCTTTCACTTCTGGAATGCCTCCAGGAATCAATGCAATTTCTCTGCTTCCTAGTGGTACCATGCTGGGTTTTTTCCATGCTGTTTTTTTTCAGTCACTTCTAAAGAACCCAAGCCTTTAAAGTCTCTGTGTCACCTTTTTTTTCTTGGAACACATGTCTCAACATTTATTATTGATAAATGCCACTATTGTGAATTAAATGTCTCAGAATGTCACATACATCTTTTCTGATTATCTAAAAATGTTTGACTGAATATTAATTTTCTTTGAACTTTGGTTATTTATGAAAAAGCTGTGAGACTCAGTTGCATTGAAATTTCCAGACAGGAACCTGGAATTCTGTTTCCATCTGTTTTCAGTCTTGGACAGTCAATGACAATCAAAACAATAATGCAATATAAAAGTACAGAACTTTGTACTTAGTATTTATAATTTAATTACATTTCAATCCACTCTTGTGTTTTTTGACAGCAATTAGAAGTGTCACCAAATCCTTTATTTACAGGTTCCACTCGTATTCAACTCGCTGAATATTTTATTAGGTGCGGTCAAATTAGATGTGTAGCGAGGTCTTTAAAAATTGTTAACAAATTACTGATTTCTCCCCTTTTTCATAGATAAGGTGTGAAAGTAGCAAATCGTCTTGATGGGTATATAGTTGGTTTAGTAATATAACACATTTTTAATATTTGATATTAAAATGCTGACCTTGACCTTTACAGAACTTACATTGACTGTACAGTTAAATTTTGTCTTAAAAAAAAATCAAACCATTTTCTAGAGAAATGTATATAATTTCTTTATCTTCAATGGAATTCTTTCTTCCTAGGTACATATAGTATGCTGTAAAATATCAGCATTTCAGATTTCTCATTTTAAAAGTCCTGCTATCTAGTAAGATATACTATCCAAGTTAGGAGGAGGCTCAATGACAAAGGTAATATTCTCTTGAAGATCAGTTTATTTCTCATAAGATACCTGTTAAGAAGTATTAAGAATTAATATTCTTTTTTTTTTAATTGGTGAGAGAGTGCTGTAGCACAGCTATATAGTGCTTTGAGATAAAGCAGATAGATTGTTTTACAATTGTTTGTAAAGTACCAAATAAAGGCAGAATTTAGATTGGTTTTGCCAGCTGTGTTGGTAGAGGAGAACATCTACACACAGAATGTTATTTGTAGTGTCTGAATGTTCACATGCCTCATGTAAGATTGGTGTCCGTCATGCTGGGAATGGCCTCGGGCTTCAGACCTTCAGTCCTCTTACAAAGGTTTAGTCACGTTTATTGTCCAGCAGGCATGGCCTAATGTGTTTTTTCTGACAAAGTGCTAACTTATCTATACATGATACTTATGTATGCTCAGTACTTTCACAAAACAACATTCCCTAGGCTATTACAAAGTCACATATATTTGTATATGTTTTTATTTTACTATTATAAAGTGATCAAAATGGCTTGGTGTAAGTCTTCTGTACCCTGTGTCCTCATCTGGGTGTTCGTGCTCCATTCTTATTACACAGGCCCTTGCCCTCCCTTGTTTAATATATTTTCATCTGTTATTCACTTAGAATTAACTGCACATCTTACACCATTCTAAAGTTCATTAGCACTTTTAAACTTCTGTAACAATTTTATCTGTCGGTCGCATTATCTAAGGCTATTTTGACTGTTGGTTTAGCAAAGTCTTTTCAGCAAAAGCGTTTATGAATGTAAATGTGCTTTATATGAGTATGTTCTGATTGATGCTCTAGTGAGAACTACAGTAGACACTGCACAAACAAACAAAAGTTCATCTCTGCTCAGAGTTCACTCTGCAGTTGTGTTTGCTTTGCTATTTCAAATCTGGTGGAATGGATATGAATGTCATTTCTAGGAGTCATATTGCAGTGGTTATGATTTTAGTGTATGCCTGTAGAGATATTCTGAAAGTGGCTATCCTGGATGTTTTTGGTCTCCTATATAAGTTTAACACTATGCTGTATTTACAGTATCTTAGTGTAATATCTAGGGTTCAACAAATACTTGTTATGAAATTGATACACAAAAGTGCAGCTGGACTTTGTGAAGGATAAGTATGAACTAATTACACATTTCAACTTCTTCTGCATACAGAATTATATCTAAGAAGGATTGTTGATGGTGCCAACTAAAAGAAAATCTTTATAAATATGCCTTATAACTATCTTTGACACGGGAACATTAGCATTGATGAAGTAAAAGAATTCCTCTAGAAATTCAGTGAGTGTTTTGGCAGCTCTTTGCTTACTATACAAGTATTAAAATCAGTTAAACTTTTTCTTGTAGCATTTTTACCAATAGATTAGATACTACTAGTAGGAATGCATGTATATCTCATATTTTGACTATGGGCTTATCAGACTTCGTGGTGTGGTTGTCTGGCATCTGGGTCAACAAGCTTATTATGCTACTCCATCCCTTATTGTCTTGGGAAAAGGTCAGTGTTAAAACAGAGGATCTTGTGAACAGCAGAACTAATGAGGTCTGGGTCCTTATTAGTGGACTTTGTGACAGACCATTAGAATGCTCCTACTATCGGAGCTCCCAGGTGGTGGCCTTAGTTCATCACTGTAATGACCAAAATTAGTTTACCATCCCCAACCTGCTTCTGTTCAACTCCTAGCTGCTTTGTGGCCATACATAGGCTGGCCATTTCTTGATGCTTGACACATTTCTTGACAACTATCAGATGTGCAGAATGCAGAATTGCTCCTCAACTGGAGATCTGTACAGATACCTTCAAGAGGTACCTGTATGTCCCCAGACATGTATCATATGGGGTTGACCTTAATAACTTTGAAGTCTGTATCAAATTTCACTATAATGGCCAATGAGCCATTTGTTTGATGTGACTTTCAAGCAGAAAAACGGGGCAAATATTAACTTTAAGGGTTTGGTTTTGAATGATTTTTTTTTTTTTTTAAAGAAAAACAGGCTAATAGCTAACCAGGCATTTGTCAGTGTAAGATGTGCAAAGATTCAGTACATGAACAGAGGAGTTTTGTCAAGTGGTAGGGTAACTTGAATTTGGTCACATCAGAGAACACATTTGATCTCACCACAGGCAATATCCAGTCACATACCCCAGTACTCGGGGTCTGATACGTCATGTTACAGGAGATGCTGGAAGGCTGGTTGTGTGACAGGTGCCCAGTGGGTCAGATGATTGAAGAGGGCTCAAGTATGTAGCCTTTGTCTGCCATGATAAAAACCCATATGGCACACAGCTGTACAAAAGTACGAAACAAAAGTAGGAGATCCCAACTGTGAGAACCATCCACTGCAGTTTGGTTCTTGGTAATCCACATAAAGACAGGCTTTGTAATTGGAATCCTGTGGGAGTAAATGGAGCAAATATAAGGAGGCTTGTTGCCCAGTTTTCCTGAACTCCAGACCTACGCAACGTATGTCTGCATCTTCTGTGTTTTCTACCCTTTTGTCAGGAACTTGATCAAATATTTATAACTGTTGATTAATTCATATGGCTTTGTGGAAGAAAGCATGAAATAATTATGAATGCTAGTTGGCCTTGTTTAACATAACAAGTTTTAGCTGAATTCTTAAGATATTTTGGAGGGCTCTAAAATCATCCAGTAAATCAGTAAAGTAGTAACCAAAATTATCAAATAAAGCAGGAATTGGCTACAAGGGAGATAAGAATTGATTTTTTTAATATTTATATTTTTAATGGAGTAGAGAGGAGGGTGAATTAGGTTAAACCATAGCATGGTATTCATTAGTATTTTTCTTAATGGTGGACAAAAATAAGGAGACACTGATGTTACAGATTAGGATTAGGATGCACCGGATGACTGCATATTGGAGGAGTGAGACACTGATGGGATCTTAACCATAATGTTGTACAACAAATCTGATATCAGTGAAAGAAATATGAGATCAGACTGGAGTGGATGAAGAGAAAGCTGCAAAAAATAATAAGGAAAACAAAAATTCAGATTTATAAATGGACTTTGGAACTTTTGAGAATTGTTCATTCTAATAAAAGTTGAGAAAGGATATCAACACTCTTGATAATTATGAGTGAATGAATATATAGAGGAAAATTAAGTCAAATGACAATTTTGATGGAAGAACAAATATATGTAAGCATTAATAAATTGTGTAATTAAAAGAATGTTTGCAGTCTTGGCAGTAATGTAGGGGGATAGTCTTTCTGTGGAAATAGTGATAAAAGAAAACTTTCTGAAATATAGATTACTTTTATGAAAGTGATTATACAATATCTTTGCCTAAAACAGCAGAGATGGACTTGATGACATCAGATGTTTCTGTATTCATTATACAGAGACAAATATTACTGAAATTGGTAATTTCACCTAGAGAAAGCAAGTTGTGGGTCGGATTTTGCTATAGAAATTACAGGTGAAAGGAGAAAGACGTCTCCTATGTATTATCAATTCCATAATTTTGTGAAAAGGTTTACATTTCCTTTAGAAGTATTACTTTACATGATAACAAATAAACCTTGAAATTTACTTACTTTTTTTTTTTTAAGTTTCATTCAAATGTGGGAAAGTAATTTTACAGAAACAACTCTGCTTTTGAAGAATCAGTCTTTTGAGGAACAGGCTTCTAAGTTCATAAGAAAAGGGTATTCTAGAGAATTCTGACATACTGAAGGACTTTATGATTTATGGAAGTTCATGAGGCCATACATTGTCAAAATAAATGGTGGTCTTGTTCTTCTGTATTTTCCTAGTTCCTCAGGCTTAGAATGGAAAGAGTGAATACGTGAGATTGGCCATGGGAAGGAGAAGATGCCTGCTCCAAGGGTGCCAATGCTGGCAGCAAGATCAGTGGATCTCTTCTATTCCAGGAGACATGGAGGTCTATTTGTGGTTGGAGCCACCTGACTAGATATAGATCAGTCTGCTATGAAAGTACCTCCCATAAAGAAGACAGCCTGATGTCTTAGTTTGCTCTGAATGTGTCATGTATAAGATAAGCCTTTTTGTGAAGTTAAAACCCCAAATCAGTATTTTTCTGGTTTCTGGGTTTGGCTTGGAATTTTTTTTTATCCCCTCCTTTGTCAATTCAGGTGGGCCATTATCTGTTGCTAATTTTAATTGGAATTGTGGAAGCAAAATTCTGCAATAGAAAAACTTTGGTGTGTTTCCTTAAGCTTTAAAATAGGCAAGCTTCACTCGAATTTGCAGTAAGGGCAGTTTATGCATCTTTAGCAGTATAAATGGCTCTTTAGATAGGTGTAAATAAAATATACTCACATTTAAAGTTTCTTTATGTTGGCAAAGTGGAGTAAAATATTTTTAAAGTATAAAGTAGTGAAGGCCAATTTACCATACAAACAATGCACTTCAGTATAGAGATTTTGAACAGAAAAACTTGGCTGCTGAAAGGGAGATTGCACTGTATTACATTTAAATTGGTTCTGAAGCCAGTTAATTTATGCCACAGTTAAATGAAGCTTATGGTGTGCAGCATAAGCTGTAAGCAAACATACAGCTTCCTATCAAGACTAGAGGTACAAGAAAAAATTAGTATCAATTGACTAAACATTCAGAGTTGCACTGTTGCCAAACCATCTCTGAATGACCCTATTTGGTAAGCCCTAGCAATCCTGTGATTAGGCCAGGCTGTCAGTGTTTGTATTTTGATATTTTAGTCTGGAGTGCCTAATGGGAATCCACTTAGAAAGTAGTCTAGTAGCTGTACCTCCCTTCCACTGTAACCTTTAGAAAGAGCATTGGTCTGTGCTGAGTTTGGGGTTTGTGGTATACAGATGAGCCTTTTGGAATCTAAAAATAGGTAACAGAGTTTTCCTTTTCCATCTCCATTTTTACCTAAAATTGTAAGAGTTTGGGGGTTTTTTGGAGGGTAAGCCTAGGGCTAGTCTTTCTCTTAAATGACCATTAAAAATTTTAACACACCCCTTGGTGTACTTCCTGTGAACTTTATTGAAAGAATTCCTACAGGTGGGTACTATTTCCAGAGTTGTTTGATGATATATGTCAGATAAGTTACTTTTCAAGGTATGCCATGTGTATATATTTTACAAATTAGAAATACTGTTGTCAAATTAAATTCAGTGTAGAAGTCACTTATTAAACAAGTTTAAAACTCTGCATAGGATTTACAAACCAAATTCAATGATGGGGATTTTTTTGTTTGGTTTATGGTATATTGTGATTTTTTTAAATAGTAAGACCATAGAATCAATTCCTTGTTTTTCCATTTCACTTTCAGGAATAGATTGAAGAAACCATGGCCAATCAACGGGATTACATTAGCAGACCTATTTGCAACGGAATTTCTGTTCCTGAAAATAAGATCAATTCCTTAGTGGCTGAAGGTCATGGACAACAAATTCTAAAAGTACTACAAAAGTTCAGAGAACAAAATATATTTTTTGACTTTAAAATTCTTGTGAAAGATGAAATAATTCCTTGTCATCGTTGTGTACTGGCAGCATGCAGTGATTTCTTCAGGTAAACCCAATTTTGGCATGAGTTTGCAGGAAATGGATTGTAAGCTCTCTGGGAGGGAGGGAAGGAAGGAATGAATATAATTACAAAAATTAAAAAATAAATTATCACAGCTTACAGAGTCTTGAGCAAAGCATTCAAACATCATATTAAGGATAACAAAAAAAACCCAAAACAACCAACCCCTGAAACAAAACTACAGTGTTAGGTGCCTAACCATACCCCAAATACATGTTTGTATTTCCAAAGCTACATGAGGACTCTGAATTTGAGATTCAGACAGCAGTCTCTAACTCTGAAGTACAGATGTCAAGCCATAAGTGCATGGTTCTGCTGCTAGGTAGACTTGACACAAGTTGTGTATCTTTAAATTACCTGTTGTTTGTATCTGTACTTGAAGGTCTGCAGGGGTATTGTTTGACTTTGTATGCCACAGTCTATGTACTATGACACAATTATATTGTGGAAAAAAACTTAGGTTGATTACAAATATATCTTGCATTGAGCAACTGTGGATAAATTGTACATGCTTTTGGAATGGAGCTGGATTTTGTTTGTCCAAGATGAGCAGTCAGTACAGTAGAGGTTGTCTTCAGAGATATTTAAACAGGTATCTTACATTTTTTTCTAAACTACAGATTTCAGCCTTTTAGCATGAAATGGATCTGTGATCTTCCTTCTGGTGCTTAAATCTATGCATTCCTAAGGGACAGATCATTCAAATATAGGGTATTAATTTATGAAGAACCTTGCTAACCTTTTTATTAGTAAGGCTCAAACCTGCAATTCCACACTGTTTCCAGTCTGTTTCCAAATATATTCTTTACTAAAACATTAAAGCTAAGATGCTCTAACAATGAAATGAGTTAATGACCTTGATTCAGTAGCCCATACATAGATGACAAGTGTTATTTTTAAATGTCCCGGAGCATCCCATGGTCTGTGGGAGTTTGCCATATACAACAGAGGATATAGACATGTTCTTAGGACTACTGAAAAAAGAAGAAATGCAGATGAAATAAACTATTTCTCCACTCTAGCAGCAGATTTGTTTTTTCTCTGACACACAGAACTATTTGCATTTCAAGTGTTTACTGCTTGACAGCAGAGGTGCTCTGGCGTAAAGGAATATTAGGATGAAATAGCTCCTAGTGGTAATTTTTAGAATTGAAGTTAAGCACATGGTAACATACATGTCCTTTTCACTACCTACAGGCTCTTCAGGTTAAAATTTTCCAGGAGAGACCTCTCTCTCTGTGTAACAGTGGATAACAGCAGCCATCAAATTCATAAGTTGTCCTGGAATGCAAGGCCCATTTATTACCTTCAGGGAATAAAAAGTACCTAGATCCACTAGAAAAAAATTAAAATTCAACACCTTTTGTATTCATTAGCTTTTGGACTTCCCTTAGTTTTGGTTTTATTGTGTAAACCCAAAATTCATCAACATTTTGCTCACTACTAGTTAGCTTTCAGAATCAAAGCCTTTGCCTAGATTGCTCTCCTTCTACTAGTATTGTTTAATTGCTATTTTACTCTGTAACTAGAGATTTGTATAGCTCTTGGGTTAATGAGGAGAGGATTCTAAGGATCATCATTTAGTATGTAAAAGGTCTTTGGAGATGTGTCTTTATGTTCTTGTTCAGGAGATCAGACAAGTTCCTGCTTTACCCAATGTTCACTTCTCAAGGAGTATGCTATACATAGTGTTTTTTGTTTTTTTTTTCCTCTTTGGCTTCATAAAAGTATGGGATTTTAAAAACCACATACCATACAGATACCAATTGTATAACTGAACTATGATTTTTTTAATAGGAACTATCAATGTTATATTAATAATCTAAGTTATATATTTAGTATTTGATGATTTATCTGAATCTTTCTCCACTGTCATCTTGTCAAATTCAGAAGCTGTTGCTATCACAGCCTGATGTTTGGGCTCTGGGAGGGTAGGACAAGTGATGCTGCAGCACTGTTCTGTTGCCAGCACTTACTGGCTTGAAAAACTTCAATTATTTTATCTTGCTATGTTAGACTATGTGAAATAGTTAAACGTTATTACATATTTAGTAATAGTTAAAATTGTAATAAAATTTGCACAAATCTACTGATCAATAGTTCCACGATTTCAGCTTTTGTCTTTGTATTCAGTCACAATCTACTTTCTGCACAAGTTTCATTGTGTCATGCAATCCTATGTCAAAGCCAAAATTTTTTCTGACGTCTGCCTGTACCCATACATCTATCTGTCAACTCTAAAGCAAGAATTAACTTTCCTCATGTTTTTTATCCTCTTTCACCCCTCACCTACTTTTATTACTTCGGAGTGCACCCATCATCCATCGTGCTGTTTGTTCAGCCTGCAGTTTGGAAGGCCTTTTTTCACTTTAATTTTCTGTATTCATCCACAGTGCATGACCTAAATCATGGGGCTTTTTTACTATATATTTTTTTAAATCAGCCTTTCTGTCTTAGGCTGTTGAAACTGATGCTGCCCCCACAGTTTCATGTTTTCTCTCACATTGAGAGTTGCAGATTTCATCGCTCACTCTGAAAATCCATACAAAACACCTGGGCTGCTATAATTTTTATGAGCCATCACTTTGAATATGTTCTTATCACCACGCCTTTTTTTCTTCAACCATATCAAGCAAATGTATTGTTCATCCTTATGAGAACCTCCCCATTTTAGACCTATACAGTCTGCCCACCTAATTATACACCCCTGCTTGCCTCCTTCCTCTCACAATAGTGTTCCCTGCTGTTTGCTAGATCTTTAATTTGTGTGTATATCTTCTATATTTTATTCACAGAGCCATGTTTGAAGTTAATATGAAAGAACGAGATGATGGCAATGTTACTATTAGTAATCTATCACCCAAGGCAGTGAAAGCTTTTCTTGATTACGCTTACACAGGAAAAACAGAGATAACAAATGATAATGTGGAAATGCTCTTCCAGCTGTCGTCATTTCTTCAAGTTTCACTCCTTTCCAAAGCTTGCAGTGACTTTCTAATAAAAAGTATTGATCTTGTGAATTGCTTACAGTTGCTTTCTCTATCAGAAAGTTACGGTTCTGTTCGCTTATTTGATCATGCACTAGATTTTGTACAGCACCACTTTTCCTTGCTGCTCAGATCGAGTGATTTTTTGGAGATTAACTTTGAGATATTACAAAAATGTCTTGAGGCTGACGAACTAAATGTCCCTGAGGAAGAATCAGTGTTGAAAGCTGTTCTTCAGTGGACCAAACACAACTTAGAAACACGACAGAAATATCTGCCTAATTTGATTAAAAAAGTGAGACTACACCAGTTACCTGAAAAAACTTTGCAGGACTTTCTACATTCTGAAGAACACTTACTTAAGAGTGCTAATTGCTCAGTAATAATCAATGATGCAGTTAAAAGTGTGCAAAACTTTAGTGGACTGTTTCCAGATGCACGTCCTTCAACAACAGAAAAATACATATTTGTTCATAAAACTGATGAAGATGGAGAAAACAGACATACATTCTGCTACAACATCAAAACAGATAAATGGAAAGAACTACCACATACGCACATGATTGATCTTCCAGGGTCAAGTTTATCTAGCTATGGAGAAAAAATATTTATAACTGGAGGATGCAAAGGGAATTGTTATAGGACTGTGAGGCTTCATATTGCTGAACCATTTCATGATGCCACTGACCAAACCTGGTGCTACTGTCCAGTCAGCAATGAATTCTCCATAGTGTCAGCTATGAAAAAACCAAGGACAATGCACACATCTGTTGTAACCTTAAATCAGCTGTTTGTAATAGGTGGAAAGACCAGAGGAGCTCAAGAAACTCGGAGTCTTTTGGATGTAGAATCTTACAATCCTCTTTCCAGAGATTGGAAATCTGTAAGCCAGTTACCAAGAGGTATCTACTATCCAGAAGCAAGTGCATGTCAGAATATAATTTATGTCCTTGGCTCAGAAGTAGAGATTACTGATGCTTTTAATCCATCTCTTGACTGTTTCTTTAAGTATAATGCTATGACTGATCAGTGGTCTGAGCTTGTAGCAGAATTTGGGCAGTTTTTCCATGCAACTCTAATCAAAGCCGTTCCAGTGAACTGTACGTTGTACATATGTGATCTCTCCACCTACAAGGTCTACAGCTTTTGCCCAGAAACCTGTGTTTGGAAAGGGGAGGGATCTTTTGAATGCGCTGGCTTTAATGCAGGGGCAGTTGGGACAGAAGACAAAATCTATATATTAGGTGGTGATTACGCTCCAGAAGAAATCACAGACGAAGTTCAAGTCTACCACAGTAGTAGGTCTGAGTGGGAAGAAGTTTCTCCAATGCCAAGAGCCTTAACTGAGTTTTACTGTCAGGTCATTCAGTTTAATAAATATAGGGACCCCTGGTCATCTGCACTGACAATTTGCTCTGGAGAATTTTGAAATTCCCGAGTCAAAATTATCTATTTAAATGCACAAGTTTTAGAACAGATTTTTAGGTATTAATTTACAGATGGAAAAATATGTACTGTTTTGTTTAATTCTTCAGCTTAAATTGTATGCTATAGAATTGCTTTTGGAAGAGTCCATTGTCATTCATTATAGTCATTATATAGAAAGTATTACTTAATTTTATATGCAAGCCTTCTCTGTAATTATCTGAATAATTTGCAAAATGATACTACTTTTCAAAAAAGCATAGTCATGAGGAATTCATTGTGTAATATATGCCATTATTTCTGTAATATTCACAGTTGTCCTGGTAGACAAATTGATGAGTGAGAAAACTGACTGTGATACTGTTTTCCCTATGTAACTGAAGTTTAAAAGAGATCTATATTATGTTATTTAGGTTTTTTATATTCACAAGCCTGTAAGAGGAATTAATTGACAGCTTTATCTTATTAGAATGACCTTAGCAAGGGCAAGAGCCAAAGTGACCTTCACAGCATTAAAACCAGGTATCTTGAAGAGACTGATAATTCATATCATCTTACTTCAGCTCTTCAGTTTTACCATTTTTTCTCCATCCTTGTGCCTTAGTAGTAGCTGTACTTTCTGTTTTCATCCCATTAAGTGTGGTAAGGTAAACTTTGATAACATATTGCAGAGTGGGCAAGATTTCTACAGAATGGATGATTCATGTGGTATCTTTGCTTCAGTCATGCTGTTAACTAAAGAAAAAACACTTCAGGATGTTTTCTAATAGAAGTCTTCCATCTCTGAAGTCTCCAGTGCTACCTACTAAGCAGCCACACTTGCTTAGAGCAGCAAGCTGTAAAATTTTAGTTGTTGCTTTAGTTAACTATGGGAAAAATTCCTATCGTCATACATCAAATACAAAGTTTCAAAAATAAATCCCTATATTTAAAGTAAAAGTAAATAGTATTTCTGAGGTGAAAGATATTTTTTTTAAACTTCTATAGTGGTTTAAATGAATTAAAACACTTTGGATTGTACATCATGGTAATTTTAGCTGTTAAAATATTACATAGAAAACACTACACAATATACTGCTTGATAAACTTTCAGTAGTCATCTATTATAATGTTAAAATCATAATGGAATTTTAGAATTAATATTAGTCTAGGCATACATTGTGAAGTACATTTGATCTCATGCATACAAAGTGGGACCTGTGTCTGACAGAAGGACACTAAAATTAGCTAGGTTTCATAAATCATTTGTAATCCTCCACAGCCTGAGAATTTTCTTACCAGTTATTTCCATAAGATATTGAGAGTCCTTAACGTTCCATGTAAGTATCTTTTAAGCGGTAAGGTTGTCTTATGCCAGACAGAATGGTTCTAAACATCTAAGCACATATTTTCCAAACAGTTTAAAGATGACCAAATTTAGTGAGACATCTAAAACATCTTTCCTATGGCTTGAGACAACCGTGGTAAGTTCATTATGACATCACTACTGCATGTACTTTTTGCAAAACTCAAGCTCAGTATTAATGCTTAAAGCTTAATATTGCCTAGCAACATACTTCTGTTTTAAACAGTAAACAATGTAATGTTCCAACTCTGTGACTGACTCTATAATTTGTTACCTTTATCCATTTAGATAACATTAATCATAAATATTTTCATAAGGATGTAAATGAAAATTACACACATTTGGAGAACATACTAATGGAGTGGAACCCTCCCACTCAATTTAATTTATTTGTATTAAGATGTGTGTCAGTTCTGTAAAATTAAATAGCTTGTTGTTACAGTATTTCAGGCAACTTCCACATTTAATTTGCTCTTTTCATAGTGAGTCTCCAAATCGTATTATAACTACACTTAGCTAGGTAACCTTTACAATCACCATATTGAAATACAAGCAGTTTTATACTGGAACACAACTACTTTTTGTTAGTGCAACATAAATGTATTGAATAGTTTAGGAGAGATGGAAAATACTATTCCCACTTATTGAAATAGTGGGGAAAAATAGACCTATAGAACAGTAGTTTTAGCATTAATAAATTACTCAAGGTAGCATAGAGACTTCATTAACCATTAATTATTGCCACTTGTCACTTCATTGGAATACAAGGCCCAATTCTTTGCTTGTGTTTTTGTCTTGTTTTTCTACCTGAGTAATGTCAGTATGCAATTTATGCAATGAGAAAATTAACATATTATGCCCATAGTACATGGGTATAAATAGCTATGCAAATTGGAAGAGACTAGAGAATTGCGAGGGTTTTTTAATTGCCACTGTCATGACCAAATTGCTGGATCACATAAACAGCAAGTCAGCCAGTAATTCAGGTGATGCTCTTTCCTCTAAGTTTTTCCTTACAGCAAATTTTTTGGGGCAGTCTTCCATACAGCTATTTGCTCTATGTATAAGGCTTTGGCATATGAAATCAGCGCGATGACATACGTGGTAAATTACTCAGTATATATAGTAAAAACTGAATTAAGCTGAACGGGAAAACAGACATGTTACTTTACTATTCTATGCTACATTTGCACAGGAACTAAAGTCAGTTCCCAGTTTGACAAATCATTCATGGATTTCAAATGGAGTTGAGCTCTCTTACTCAGCAGTCAGGAAATGATGTCATAGTGTCAGTTACTTTATACCATTGCTTACAGTGAAGATACTGTAAAATAGTATTAATTTTCTTCAGTTATTTAGGTAAGCCTGTATTACAACTCTCACAGAAGAAAAAATCATCTGCCAGAATTCTGCATACAGAGAGTTAAATCTGATAGCAGAATTGAGTACATAAGAAGCTGTGTTAGAAAGTCATGGTTAAAAACAAAGGTTTATGATAAAATTAGAGGCCTGTGTTGCAAATCCTGTGATTAATTGCTAATAATGTAAGAAATCTCAGCAAAATCAACTACACTACTCAGAAGAATATGGATTACTTGCATGAGTAACTGCTGTAGGTTTGGATCAATTAGATTTTTCAGTCTACGCAGCTGTTATGCAATTTTTAAAAAGTAACAAAATTGGTGCAAAGCAAGCTTTTCTACATCTTTTCTCACTTTTCAAAGCTCACAATAGTTTATGAAAAAGTACCTTCCTCTAAAAATAGTCAATGACTAGATTAATGATTACCTATGTTCTCACTGAAATATAGTAAGATGTTTAAAACATACAAATTGCATGTAAAGTTATATTCTATTTGCACTTAAATGATGTAACCAAAACATTTCTAAGAGTATTCTATTACATGTCACAGAACACATTATAAGCATGACCAGTATAATATACAAGAAGATAATATATATTGTATGTGGGATTTTAATATCCACTAATGATTATATTGGATAATATTAATTTTTAAAGAATGCTATCAAAACATTATGGCACTTTGGTAATGTTATCAAAGTGGTTTAGTTGTTATAATAAATATCTATTATTCAGGTGTTTATATTGATTATGTTTGCACAGACCTGATGATTACTATATTATTTATGTACTAATGAATTTATTTTCTATATTCTAAATACATTTGTAGTAAGTCAGTTTACTGATGTTAAAAATTCATCATACTCAAAAAATGGAGAAGATTTACTGGGTCAGATTTATTTCTGGTATTACTTCATGAAGCAAGCTGTATACCTCCTCAGATTAGTAGAAATAGTAGGTAAGGTATAGGCTATAGAATGTGCTGTCCTCAGTTTGTAACGTGAGTCTAATTTTAGATGTTTGTTTGTAGGTGACCAACAGGAGGCAGCATAAGATCTGTTTTAATTAAACCAGACTGACACCAGGGATACATTTGACGATATTTATAGCTGAACATTATGCTCAACTTTTTTTCCCCTCTAACATCCAATAAAGCATAGAGATCAGTAACATTTTGCTGCTGCCTGGGCTCTGCTGATACGTGGAAAGTATGATACTACATGTTTGCCAAGATGTTCATTCTTTTGTGAAATAAAAGCACCGAGCAACTGAATCTTTTGCAGGTCTGATTTTTTGAGTGAGTTTCAAAACACAGAGAATCTACAATGTTTCTAATGAGGTTAGCTACTTTTTTTTTCCCCCTTCTTTTTTTCAACTGGAGAACATTTTGAATGTTATAACCAAGAATGCAGTTAGCATGCATGAAAACTGCAGCGAGAGGTTTTTTTTTTAATTAACCTTGGACTCTGTATTTGCATATCCTTTGTGTATTAATTTGCTGCTCCCTAAATTTGATATAGTCTGATGCAAAGTTGTAAGTTTACCATTGTAAAGTACTCATTTAAATGGGTATCTTTTTTTTTTTATGAGATCCATCTAGTTCAGATTGCTGTGTAGGGTTTTTAACAGTTTAACTATTGCAAATGATGAGGTATTTATTTTGCCTGAAATGAGCTTCCATACTACCTAGAAGTGGCTTTCAATAAAAGGAGTTATAAGCTACTTAGCCTAAAATTAGTATGCAAAGGGTACAGAAATGGCATTAATACAAGGTGAGGGAGCCCTGTGTTGTCTTGTGTGCTTTCAGAACTTAAAATGCTGTGACATTCAAACCTCTGTATAGATAAAATGGGAGTTACAGCAATGAAAACTAACTTTGCCCCACAGCTAGCAAAAGCCATTTGGATACATGTGCAAAACATTCCAACAGCTTTCATAATGTTAAAAGCTTATGTTGAATAATGAAGAGATTCACAGATGAAATTGAGAGCTGTAGTTGTGTAACCTTGTGCACAATCAGAAAACTGCATATGTATGTTCTACATATCAAGGGAATTCACCATGGACTTGAAGAGTTTGTATCTGAAGTAGACAGGACAGTGGGGCTTTTCTCATTGTCATCACAAGCTAGGAAGCAGACTCTGCATTTAAATGAATAAAATACACAGAAATTACACATAAATTCAAGACAGTTCATATGAATAAAAGAGATCCAAGTATTTTTGTTAGAAGAAGCTGGTATATACCAAGATTTTTCACCTGTGATCAGTAAGCAGCCTGTGTAATAACAATAGGGAAAAAAAGTACAGCTATTTAGAATTATATGCACAACTACCCTAGGAAATCATATGCTTCCTAGTTCAAATTAGTCTAATGGACACTAATCATATTTAGTGGTTTTGTGCTTCACAATAAAATGATGTTATGCTTAGCACTAATTATTGCAGACTGACAGAAGTTGACTGTTAACAACTTTCACTTTATCATTTTTCTACCTACTTACACCTGAATCTATTTTGAACTAACTTGCAAGAACTTTAGGGTACACTGGCATCTTGTTTCTGAACACTGTCAAAATACTGGTAATAATGTAAATTGAACCCTAGTTCATATATGCGCCTTAGAAATATCCCGGTGTAATATATTGCCAGCAATGTGGCAGTCTTGCTACCCTGCTCCTTACTATTCTCCTACTTAAATTTTTATGATCTTCAGTAGACAGTGGGCAAGTATGGCAGCAAAATTCATAAACTGTAAACAAGCTTATACATTCATAGCCTTTCCATGTTTAGTTTCTGTATTTCCAGGAAGTTCACTGCCAGAAGTGTTGACTGAACTGGAAAAAAACCTCTTAAGGGAGATTCCTGGTTTCATGATCACAATTATTATCACTAGAAGCTGTATTAATCAAATAACTTTTCTGTCCAATGAAAATGCTTAAGTCCAAATACTGAGTACAGCCCAGAACTTAGATTTGGAAGGACTGAGCAAGCATTAGTAAATATGCAAAATAAGACATGCATACATCAGGCAGAATAGAGGTTGCAAACTTCAGAGAACAAGTATTTATCTACGTGCAAGTAGCACCTTAAGCCTGCACAAAGGTTACAATTACCAAGGCAACACGATGGAATACAAAGAGCAAGTGCCAGATAGTCTGTGTGGCCGAGGGCAAAGAAGAGCTCATGAACAGAAGCTCCACGTGCTTTGTGTGTATATTCACATATTAACGACATGGTGTCTTACATAAGCAGCACTTTCCCAAAGATACTGTAATTTAAAAATAGTTACCTCCACAAATGCTATTTCCCTATTTTAAACACTAAATCTACGATACACTCAAACCACGCAGTTCAGGAAGAAATGCAAACTGCTGTGCATTAACCCTGCCACCATAAGCCTACTGGCCACACCAGCTCTGGCTGCTGTTATCTGGTTGCTCCTACGCGGCCGCGGGAAAATCCACACACAATCATACACCCCGCGCTAGGCCGAGCTTCCCCCTCCTTTATAGGCGGCCGCAGAGAAGCGCCAACCCTCTCCCACCACCCCCGGGCATCCCGCCCCTCAGACAAAGCCGGGGAGGCAGCAGCGCCAGGTCCGCCCTGTCTGGCTCCGCCATGACCCGGCGAGATCCCCGCCGCCGGAAGCTCATTGAGGGGACAGGCGGGCCTTGGCAGCCATTAGCCAATCACCGGTAGGCATCGGGAAGAGAAGCAGCGATCGTAGCCAATGCTACGTGCGGTCTGCGGACGGGGGCGGCTCTGCTGGGAGAGGAGTTGCTGCGCGCCAAGCGAATGTGGGGGACTCCGGCCCGCCTGGCGCGGTGAGGGCCGTGAGGGGGCGGAGCGGGAGAGGAGCGGCGGACGTGGGCCACCAATAGGCGCGCGGTAAGGACTGACAGGCACACAGCTCACCCAATGGGAGGGTGGTGGCCGTTAAAGGGCTGGCGACCCGGAGGGGAGAGTTGGGCGCAGGTGAGTAGTTTGCGCGGCTCCCCGGGGACCAGAGGGGAGCGGAGCAGGGCGGGGAACGGGCCTGGCCAAGGCGGCCGCGCTCTGCGCAGGGCGCAGGCAGCCCGCGGCCCCTTTGCAGAGGGAGAGCGCTGGGGCTTTACTTTATTTTCCTGTAACTGTGCCCACTCTATCCTGCTGTACTAGCACTGAGAAATTTAGGGAGGGTAACTATAGATACCTTATGAGTCGTTAAAATCCTGTGGTTCCCTGTTATTAGGGAATGACCAGAACCTTGTTCATCCCAGCGGGGACTAAGTAAAGGAATTGGCCAATGTATGTCTTGGGACAAAACCAGCTGTGGTTCAGTGTAAGTCTGATATTTAGGTATCTTAAGAGACAACTAAGTATCTGCTGGTACTTTCATGGGTTTGATATATCCCATTGGCAAGTACTTTGGAAAGTCTGACCCATTTTTCCATAGTTAGCAAAGTGCTTGAATGTTCACTTAAGTATATACTTAAAATCAAATGTGAAATTTTGCTGATTTCAGTAAATATAAGTGTGATCTTATAAACAGAGGTTCAGTGTCTTGGTATTACATACAACGTAAGTTTCACAAGAATATCGTCTTTCTGATTTGTCAACTTACGTTGTATGTAAGAAGTCTGTGTAGTTCTTTTTACCTGGAAGACCCAACTCAAAATGAATATCTCTGTCTTTCACACACACTCCCCACCTTGAAAGCAGTTAAGTGCCAACGTGTGTGTTTCTAAAGCCACATGAAAATATGAGTACTTGGTCATTCCCAAGTAACGAGGAATCACAGCTTAATCTGTGTATCAATCCATAATAATTGCCTTATTAACAAGGAAGCTTCTGAAAGTGCTTTTAATTCGTTCTGTGTGCAGGTAACTTTTCTGAAGAATTTACTTGCTTGGTGACTTTTAATTTAAAAAAATGAACCCCAAACTTACACAAGATTAACTTAGAATTTGATACATAGGTCAAGAAATTTGGTTGCCATAATAATAGAAAAGCACTAACGCTGTAATTTGTGTTTGAAAATCACAGCAAGTACCAAATAAATTGATTTACTGTCAGACAAGTAAATATGATGCTGCTTCCTTGAAAGCCCAGGTATCTTTTCATGTAAACTTACAATAATGAAGGTTAAGGGATACACTTAAAG
>NW_020799091.1:15344461-15359185 GCF_003259725.1 Athene cunicularia | reverse complement strand
TGGCGAGACCGGGCCAGCCCCGCTGGCGAGGGGGCTGCTTCGTCCCTCCAGAATGCGCGCCCTGCTCGGAGGGGAGGCGTTCTCCCCTTCGCGGTCACTGCTGCTTCAGGGGAAGGGGAACTTGGAACTGACGAATCTGGATTCCGCAGCCTGAATCCACAGCTGCTTTCCGTTCTCCGTACCTCCTCTCTGCTTCGCTAAATTGACCTTGTAGGTGGTGTTGGATCCCTGCAGCTCTTGCCTTTTCCACGTGCTCAAGCCGCAAGCTTCTTGTAGGGAGGACTGTCCCTTTGGTGGCGTGTTTGGCAACACCCAGGTCCTCCTGTACTAAAGCCTCGCGTAGTACAGATGCCTAAGTTGTTCCAAGCCAAGGTAGCCATCCGTTATGAATCACATACAAAGTTTTCCAGAAGGCCCTAGGCTTTAGTATCATGCAAAGATCCTCAGACGTTATTTAAAAAAAAAAAAAAAGTAACACTTTTTTTCTGCAATCATAAGCTCTGAAATTTCTTTTTTTTTAAAGAAAAAGGCAAACCATCAAGACACCATACTTTAAACAAAAATAATGATTTTTCTAAAGACTAGTTCAAGTTTGATGCTGACAACTGTCCTGCAGTCCTGCTGAATGTATGGAATTTTTTTTGCTTACTTGCTTGTTTGTTTTGTGAGGGATTTTTTTGTTTTGTTTTTCTGTTGGTCCAGCATGTGATCATACAATAAGGTGTGAGCAAATGAGACTCAAAGACAAAATGTGAATGCCTCTGTCATTAAGTATATCAAAGTTATTCAGTGTATGTGTGTTTATGGAGTGTTCAGTTTACTTTTGCAATACTTGTTTCATTTCAATCCTGACAAATAGTTTTGCTTTAGTCTGTTGACGAGGACCTTCTTGACCGTAGGCTGCTTCTGGCCTGACAGGGCCGCATCAAACTCATACCTCCATGTTGCCTTCTGTCGGAAGACCTCAAAATCTTTTCATTATCATATGATCAGAATTGTTTCATCTTTTCTAGCTAGCACTTTTCATTTCTACCTGAACTGTAAAAATACGCATTTTGCATTTGCAGCTAGCACCATGTCTTAGGATGGATGCGTGGCTGATCACATAAGGGGCTGCCTGCATTCTCTGTTATTTCCTGGGATTTGTCTGTCATTTGATCAGACCATAGCTATTTCTTGTCAGGTAACTGATGTCTGTGGTCATGTACTGGAAGTACTTCTGGTCATATAGTTGGTAACAAAATTTTTTCTTGGACATGTTTTCTCTTACCTTCATAGTGGTGTAAGTGGCTTGATCTGACTAGATTTTTTTGTTCACCTCTGCTCTTACCGCCACATAATTTTCCTGAGTGAACTGCCCATCTTTCCAATTGTTGCACTCAGAAAATAATACTTGCTGTGGAATCTTTTCCTAAAGACACTAAAATGTAGAGCAGTTAAGAGTTCTGATTTTAGAAAAACTGTAATGTCTGTCTACTTTTTTTTTTTTCAAATGTGTGCATTTAATGGTTTAGACTTCATATGAAAGCAAAACTTAAACATGCTCTATGTTATGTTTTTGCAAATCATGCTTTTCAAAATGGCAATAGGGGTTTTTCTTCTATAACTATCTAGAATGTTGTACAAATCCTAGCTTATTACCATTCCTGTCCCTTATAGACTTTGAGCATGTAACAGTTCATTTTTCTGCATTAAAGAGGAATATCCTTGAGACTATCTAGCAATGCTAGCAAAAAACAGAATATGTCAAACCTCAGCTTTAGTTAGATAATAATGCTTTTTAGTTAATGTATCAGAAAGGTAAACAGTCCCACAGTAGCTGGGAGTCAATATACTGTTAAGACAATTCATTAACACCCATTTATATTAATAAGAATGGAATTGTCGTTAATGAGGCAATATGCTTTCAAAAGTAAAGAGTTAGAAAAAGTAAGATGTCCTTACCAATTGGAATTTATTAGTCATGAGTTTCAAAATAGGGTTTGCTGCTGCCTTTACTGGGAAATTCAGGGACTTGTATCAAACATGTACTTGCAAGAAAAGAAAAGTCTGAAAGGAAACTTTACATAATAAAAGAATTAGATGCCAGGAGTTTCCAAGTTAATATTATAATTCTTAAAGGTTATGTGCTTGACTTACAGTGTGAAATCTAAAACCACGATTAGGCACTTCACAGAGAATGGCTGTGGAGATCAGACAGGTGATGGACAACACCTGTGAAAGGAGCAGTGAGACTGACACACAGAATAGCCTGATGTTTATGTTTTAACTCTCTACCTTCTCTGGAGCTAAGGTGAAAGCTTGGCTGTCTGTGTCTTCCACATTCATGTAGAATTATATTTAGAAAATAATGAAGAAAAATGGTTTTGAAAACCTTTTTTTTATTTTCCTGTAACTGTGCCCACTCTATCCTGCTGTACTAGCACTGAGAAATTTAGGGAGGGTAACTATAGATACCTTATGAGTCGTTAAAATCCTGTGGTTCCCTGTTATTAGGGAATGACCAGAACCTTGTTCATCCCAGCGGGGACTAAGTAAAGGAATTGGCCAATGTATGTCTTGGGACAAAACCAGCTGTGGTTCAGTGTAAGTCTGATATTTAGGTATCTTAAGAGACAACTAAGTATCTGCTGGTACTTTCATGGGTTTGATATATCCCATTGGCAAGTACTTTGGAAAGTCTGACCCATTTTTCCATAGTTAGCAAAGTGCTTGAATGTTCACTTAAGTATATACTTAAAATCAAATGTGAAATTTTGCTGATTTCAGTAAATATAAGTGTGATCTTATAAACAGAGGTTCAGTGTCTTGGTATTACATACAACGTAAGTTTCACAAGAATATCGTCTTTCTGATTTGTCAACTTACGTTGTATGTAAGAAGTCTGTGTAGTTCTTTTTACCTGGAAGACCCAACTCAAAATGAATATCTCTGTCTTTCACACACACTCCCCACCTTGAAAGCAGTTAAGTGCCAACGTGTGTGTTTCTAAAGCCACATGAAAATATGAGTACTTGGTCATTCCCAAGTAACGAGGAATCACAGCTTAATCTGTGTATCAATCCATAATAATTGCCTTATTAACAAGGAAGCTTCTGAAAGTGCTTTTAATTCGTTCTGTGTACAGGTAACTTTTCTGAAGAATTTACTTGCTTGGTGACTTTTAATTTAAAAAAATGAACCCCAAACTTACACAAGATTAACTTAGAATTTGATACATAGGTCAAGAAATTTGGTTGCCATAATAATAGAAAAGCACTAACGCTGTAATTTGTGTTTGAAAATCACAGCAAGTACCAAATAAATTGATTTACTGTCAGACAAGTAAATATGATGCTGCTTCCTTGAAAGCCCAGGTATCTTTTCATGTAAACTTACAATAATGAAGGTTAAGGGATACACTTAAAGATCAGATAAAAGATCTCAGAAAAATGTTATGTAATTCTAGCAGAAACAGTCCTATGTTGTGGTGTAAATCTGACTTTTTAAACTACAGCATTTTTATTTTTTTTTTTACTACTGGTCATGTCAAGTTAAGGGTCTACATTAAAACAGTATGTTATATTATTTTTTTTAATAATTCCCTTTTCTCAAAACCAATTAGTATTTTATTTTCAGAAAGGCAGGAAGTTTCATGCATCTTAAACAGCAACATGCAGCTTCCATCTTGAGTCTGAGGAGTCAAAAGTGCTGGGTAACTGCATGGGAGCACTATAAAGTGGTCCATGGTGATACAAACTCATGCTTTATGTAGTTGATTTCTTCTTGGGACTGAGTTTTGCATATTTGCTAGCTTGTAACTATTGGAACTAAATGGATTCTCAGTGAGGACAGTAGTTTAATGAGAAGTAGTAAACCAGTTTCCTAAATACAACTGTTTTAAAAAATCTTTGATGCCAGCATGGTTACATGTTTGGTGTGAAAGAATGTTGCTTGTTATGAGGAACTTTGCAAGTGAACCACTTGTTGACAGTCAATAGCACATAGGAGATGAAGAACAATGTCTAAACTATTATGTGTGTTATTCCTCAAATTGAGATCTTTTATGTAATGTGCTGATGTGTATGTTTTAACCAAGTTTAGGAGAATAACAGGACAAAAAAATACTTAGTAATTTAAGAATCCTGTATAGCTGTGGGGAAGTTAAGGATTAAGTCCATTAATATCAATTGAATATATAATCTGCAAGCCATTTGCTTCAGGTGGACAAAAAGCCCATTCTAGATTAACAGTGAACAAACAACAGCTTGAAACTGTAAATACTGTATAGTGAATTGGTGGCCTACTTGGTTTAAAATCTTTTAAACTTACCTAAAGTGCTAGGTAACATGGTACAGTAGAAACTTCAAAAGGAGAGTCCTAAATTGGACCATTACCAAGCACCAAGAACCATCTTTTATTCTCAGTCTCTTCTTTCAGTTTTTGGATTTTTTTTTTTTTTTTTTTTTTTTTTTTTTTTTTTTTTTTTTTTTTTTTTTTTTTTTTTGAATTGTGGTCTATGATATATTCATCACTGCATTAATAGTCACTTGTTTCTCCTGCTCAGACTTTTTGCTTTCTGTACAGACTTGTGCACAATCTGTCAGGTGTATTATGAGGTTTAACTTTCTCTTCAGCATTGGTCACAGGACCAGCTGTTGCTGAGGGTAGAGGACTGGATGAACTTTTAACCTGCCATTGCATTTCACATGAGCAGTTTTGCAGTGTGAGGATAGAGAAGGGCTTTATTATGGGTGTATAGTGACTTATTCCTGAATCCGTTTCCTGTTAAAACATCTCTAATGCATGACATCTGTTTGACCTAGTATTTATGACATTCAGCAGAACTGCTCCAGTTCTTTTTTTATGATTAAGATAAGTTGGAAGAGCCTCTAAAAACTTCAGCTTTTCATAGTATTTTTTTTTTTTTTTCTGAAAATGGTGTCTCATTTAAAGTGTCTCAGAAATTTCAGTCACCTAAACATTTCATGTTTTTTGAAGTAATGCTATAACAAATTTAGCTTCTTTTGGAAATAATTTAACATTCAAACTGAAATGTGAAAGTCAAATTTCAGCCTTAAACAAATCCCAACTGGCAAAACTTAAGAGTTGAAGGAATATAGCTGTATTTTTGTAATGGAAATACCAACTCAACCTTAACCGTTCGTGATGTGGATATATTAATGGATTTATAATTAATATGAGATTAGAGAAGGTGTCTATAGCTACTTTATATTCAGAGTTTAACAAAATGGTTTTCTTCTATCAAATGAACGATCAGTTCAAAATATGCATTCCTTAAATTATGACTTAGGAGTCAAGTTGGTTAAATGAAAATACACAGTGTATACCTTGGAGATTTATGTTGTTTGCTCTTTTTCTCTTAGGAAGCCTGACAAATAGGAAAATACTACAAAGTGAAGAGAAAATTCACTTCACGAGAACTGAGCTCTGCTTTCTTTGGCTTTTAAATTTTATTTGTATTAATAAGTGATTAGTGTCAGACCATCTCTGTAGTCTACTGTGGTGAAATTATTAGGTTAAAGCTGGAAAAAATGAAACAATTAAAAAGAAAAAGAAAAAGCAATTTTAGCGTTCAGGAAACTCAAACTCTCCTTAAGGAAATCAGAAAAAGGAGAGAAGTACTCTTTTCAAAGCAACTTAATACAACAATTAATGAGATGAAACGGAAAGCTTGGGAGGAAATAGCAGAGTGTGTAAATGCTGTAGGTGAAGGAGAGCAAAGAACAGGGACAGAAGTGAAAAGGCGATACCTTGACTGGAGAGCACTCATGAAGAGAAAACGTCTGAATGCAAACATCAAAGTAGTAGGTGCTGGGTTTCACCTTCCTTCATCCAATTTAGATGACTCTCTCAATGAAGACATGGATGAGAAAATGGGATTTGCAATTGAATCTAGTTTTGAATGGCAAAATATCACTGACTTCAGAGAAGCCGGTGGATCTTTAACAGAAATCAAAGTAGAAGAGGAAGAAGAGGATCCGCAGAATTTTGAAGTGAGTGACTGACATACATTAGCTATATGCAATATGGCCTTTGTTTCATTTCAGCATAAGGCTTTTTGCTGTGTTTCTTCATAGCATCTGTTTCTGGTTTTTTCTGAATGTGTGAATTAAAGAAACTGTAGAAACAAATATGTTTGAGATGGTATTCAAATCTAGTAACTTGCAATTGTGTGTAAGGTCTTGGATGTTGATTATTAAATTGATATCCCTCAAGTATAAATATGTATTTGCACATGTATTTTCCATTTGTATGTGCCATAGATAAGAATTAATTCAGTCACTAGAATGAAAATGCACTGCTGAAGGGAACTGGTTATTTTAATACTTAGGCTGTCTGGATGGATGAATGAGGAAGAGTAATGCACCTCTTTAACAAATGGAACTATGTTACCTACAGATACAGGAAGAAATAGAATTCTGTTTGCATTTCTTAAAAGGAACCCCTGGGAGATGAAAATGTTACTTGAAGAAGTCAGTCATACCTCTGTCAGAATTTTAGTGTGAATTTGATAAGCAGCTGTGGATCTTGTAGATGAGTTGTTACTCCTAGTAGTACCATGACTGTCCTGGGGTAGGAAGCCAGCTGAAGTCAAGTGTTTGGATAGTTTTATTGTGCCTATACAGATAAATAGTTCTCATTTCGAAAAGGAGTACTCAAATAGGTTTGGTTTGGGGTTTCTTTGGGCGTGAGGGTGAGGGAAAAGCAAGTCCTGTCTTAGATCAGTTGAGATGTGTGCTGGGGAAAAATCAGCACAGGCAGTTAAATGGTAGGGAGACTACTGTCTGACAGCTGCTGAAGAACAGTGTCTCCCCTAGTGCTAGAGGACTGGCAGTGGCTCTCGTTGTCTTAAGATTTTCTGAACCCATATATTCCTCAGTTTGTCTTTCTTTTGCAGCATACTTAGTGGGAGACAATTATCCTTTGTGTGCTATGAATCTGTAGCACATAAGGGCTATAATTCTGCATGAGTTGTTGCAGTCTGCCAAGAGCAATGATCCTAACCACGTAGTCATCTGTGTCATAGCATTACAGTAAATGTGATAATGCAAAATTGGTTAAACAAGTCCTGTTTATTGACTCACTCAATACAGTTTGAAGGGTTAGGAGCATGTAAAAAACATTAGTGTTAAATATTTTCTAGAAATGGAATCCTCAAGTTAGTGAAGGCTGGGTTAGCTTACATACCACATAGCCTGTGGATCCAGCTGGTCTGGTAAATAGTCACAGAAATTCCTAGTGGCTTACATACATGCCACTCAGCTATATGAAAATTAAGAACAACATATGCTTTTTTAGGTCCAGTTTTCTGTCAGTGGTTCTGAATGCTTTATAATATCTATCATGCAGTATTTTCTGTACGTTCTTGCATGTCCACTGACAAGCTGATTTTCCGTTTCTCATTACCAGATATTAACATTCAGATAAAGAGTGTTTCTCTACCTGTGTAATGGTAGAAAACAGTCTTTTGATCTAATGTGGTTATTTCACAGAATGTGAGTTAAACAGCTCTGAGTAACTTTTAAGATTAAAAAAATCCCAGTATGTTCTTTTCAGTCAAGTTGTAACATTTATGCTGGCATAAAGACTGAAATGTAATTCTTGTCTATCGCATTCCTCTCTACAGTTTCCTATTGAGGAAGAAGAAGAAATTCTATCATCAGTTTTGCCAGATTCAAAAAAGGAAAATGACCTACCAGATTTCCCCCACATTGAAGAGTTTGGAAATCTAAGCTCTGCTCAAGCTAGACTAGCCTATGAAGATTCCCACTTGCTTATAAATCTGGAGAAGCAGAAGGTGGAGCTGGAGAAGCAGCGACTAGACATTGAAGCTGAAAGGTTGCAAGTGGAGAAGGAGCGCCTGCAAATTGAAAAGGAACGGTTGCGGCATGTTGACTTGGAGCGAGAGAGACTTCAGATTGAGAAGGAGCGACTTCAGATTGAGTGGGAGAAACTCAGGCTAGAGACTCTGCATGCTGAAAAACCTGCCCTGGAAAATGACCTCACACAAACAGAAAAACCCATCATGCAGCCTCTGGATCTAGAAACTGAAAAGCTAAAACTTGAAAAAGAACGTTTGCAGTTAGAGAAGGAGAGGCTGCAATTCCTAAAGTTTGAGTCAGAGAAGCTTCAGATTGAGAAGGAACGCTTGCAAGTGGAGAAAGAGCGCCTTCGAATTCAGAGAGAGGGTCACTTGCAGTGAACTTCTTGACTGAAGTGTCAACATTAGTGTTTCGATGTTTGTAAAATAGAGGTAGTTCTTTTCTTAATACTGAAACTGTCCTAGAGGCTTAACGTTCTTCTGTTCAGAGTTGAATGTTGATGTTAAACTGCAAAAGAAAAAAAAAAAAGAATGGTGCTCAATATGTCAGTGTGCCTACCGAAATGAGCTTATGTGTGAAATTGCTTTTCAGTGTATCAGAACTAAGTGTTATGTTCTCTTGTCTTCAGTATTGTGTTGTATTAGTTTGGTGTCCTTCTCTCATAGACACATTGAGAAGAATCAAGGCTGAACCTTGTACTTTTTTCACTGTACTAACAGTAAGGAAGGATCAGAATAAATCAACATATGTTGTGAGGGCATGGTGCTGACGATAGCCCACACAGTAAATAAGCATAAGTTAGAACACAATAACACAGAGTCATGATGCGATTGATTCATTAAACTTAATTTCCCCTTTTTGTTTTTTTTTCCACCCCCACAATTAGAAAAAGAGTTCAAGAATTATCTAAAAGTTAAAGTACAAGTTGTGTTTACTGTTCTATGGCTTGAACTGAATGGAGTGTAGAAAAGAGTATTCTTCCTTTTGCATGAAGTACTCATCCTGGATAAAGTTACACTTTGAGCCATACCTACTATAAGCTGGACTGTTGGTTGCACCAGGTCATTAATAATGCTATATGTAGCATAGGGGACTTCCTGATTGATCAGGCATGCTGCCTGCTAAGTCTGTGATGACCCCCTGAAGGAAATTGCTAGACCTGGTCTGTTCCTTGAAAGACAGTAGCTGGTGCTGGGAGTCTCAAGGGTGGAGACACAAGGGCTGAGCACAGAATGAGGAGCACTGAGCTTGAACACTAACACTCCTGATGGTAGTTATAATGGGCCAGCACTGAGGCCATGTCTGTGAGGCGGCCAGAAGAGGCTTTGATGGCATATAGTATGTTTTCATTAGTCAAAGAGAAATAGTCAGTGCTGAAGGCTGTCAGTATTTTTCATAAGCAATGTATTCATTTCAAATAATAAAAACGGCAAGGAAGCTTTCTCTTATTTCATATATGTTTAAATTACAACTGAGCCAGACTTCATATTTCTCATCTTTCTGCAAGTAACTTATCTTTTGTTAACTCCATTTGAAATTTAGGACTATGATAATACTAAATCTGAATATATGTTGAGTGACTTTCATGGGTTCTTGTGCAAGTAAATATATTTATACCACTACAGGATTACTTTTATTCTGCAAAGAAAATGTTATTTTTTTATTACTGAAACAAGTGTGCTTCTACAGTGGAAATAAATTTGACTACTACAATCCAGAATTGCTCTTGAAACTGTTTCTTCATAGAGAAATGGCTACATGTGAAGAGAAACTTGGATATTCAACACTGCACCACCTCAGACTTGCTGGTACCTTGTATTCTGTGTAAATCAGAGATGAGGCACTTCAGAGTATGGCTTAACCAACCAGCACTTACTTGAGAAAGGAAAAAGGAAGGAAACACAGACCAGCTGGATAGAAATGCCCCAGGGGAAAGTATATCTGAGATTCTTTTGGAATGTGGTGGGTTGACGTTGGCTGGATGCCAAGTGCCCACCAAGGCTGTGCTATCACTCCCCTCTTCAGCTGGGCAGGGGGAGAAAAATACGACAAAAGGCTTGTGGGTTGAGATAAGAACAGGGAGAGATCACTTGCCAGTTACTGTCATGGGCAAAACAGATGTGACTCGGGGAAGTTAATTTAATTTCTTGCCAATCAAAATCAGAGTAGGGTAATGAGAAATAAAATCAAGTCTTAAAACAACTTCCCTCCACCTCTCCCCTCCAATTTCTCTACCTCCTCAGCAGGGGGAGGGGGATTGGGGGTTGCAGTCAGTTCATCACACATTGTCTCTGCTGCTCCTTCCTCCTCAGGGGCGCAACTCTTCACACTCTTCCCCTTCTCCAGTGTGGGGTCCCTCCCACATGAGACAGTCCTCCACAGACTTCTCCAACGTGGATCCCTTGCACGGGGTGCAGTCCTTCAGGAGCAGGTGGCTCCAGCATAGGTGCCCCATGGGGTCACAAGTCCTTCCAGCAAACCTGCTCCAGCAAACAGCATAGGCTCTCTCCACAGATCCTCCCAGGAGCCTGTTCCCTCCCACATGGGCTCTTCATGAGATCACAGCCTTCTTTGGGCATCCACCTGCTCTGGCATGGGGTCCTTCACAGGCTTCAGTGAGGGTATTTGCTCCACCATTAACCCCCACGGGCTTCAGGGGCACAGCCTGCCTAACCAGGGTCTTCATCATGGGCTGCTCCGGCACCTGGAGCACCGCCTCCCCTTCCTTCACTGACCTTGGTATCTGCAGAGGTGTTTCTCTCACATGTTCTCACTCATCATTCTCCAGCTGCAGGTGCACAGGTTTTTTTACCCTTTCTTAAATACATTATCCTAGAGGCAGTACCACGGTTGCTGATGGGCTCGGCCTTGGCCAGTGGCAGGTCCATGTGGGAATACAGTGGAAGATTGGTGAGGAGGATTGTAAACACGCTCAACTGGCTTGCAGCTGGGAGTCAAAAAACACATATATCATACTAATTGTTGTTTTGCTCTGTGTGCTTTTTGGGTAGAATATCTGCATTTAGATAACACAGACCTGTGAGAGACTCAGAGACACGTTATTGAACATCCTTGAGATTCCTGCCCAGCTGTGGGAAAGATTGAAGCACAGTGGAAAAGTACACCTGCGAAAATCCCTGATACATACAGGCAAAAGCAGCAGGCTTGAGATCTTTTTTTCTGGCTAGCAAGGACCAAGCTCTGTGGTGCGTGTGTTGCCTCTTGAATGCTTCTGCCTGGGTGCTGCTGTGGAGATCCCCTGGGTTGCAAGGTAACAAGAATAAATTTACTCTTTGCATTTCATCCATGATTTTGTGGTTGTTCCTGCATCCTGCCTGTGCTGGCTCACACAGTCTGTCTTGGAGCTGGCTGGCATTGGCTCTATCAGACATACGGGAAGCTTCTAGCAGCTTCCCACAGAAGCCACCCCTGTAGCCCCCTGCTACCAAAACTTTGCCCTGCAAATCCAATACACTGAAGTAGAGTGACAACTTTTCAGTTTCCTGATACTTATCAAGAAAATTTATATTTAAAATAGCTATGTTTTGGTGAAATTACTTACCTTTCCCTTTTAAAACATGAGGAGACAGAATTCAGGAAGTTCATCAGGATTGCCTAGTGCATAGAGCATTTACCCAGATAGTGGGATTACTTGGATTTCATGATCACTGTATCCTAAAGGGACTAACTTTCTAGATAACTATTCTGACTGCCAGACAGGGTGAGTCGGAACAAGGAACCACATAGCCAGCTATGCAAGGGGTAGTGACCAGAAGGACCAAGCCAGGACAGAGACCCTTCCTATGTTCTTGTCTGTAAGAAATGCTTGGCTGGGAAGGAGCGGGTGTGGAGTTTGGCTCCTATTTTGACAGGTGGTTATGCTGCTGCTTGATACCAGCACCTCTGTCTTCATATTTTATTTCAATTGAATACCTTAACAGTCAGGATAATGGTTTGTATTTTACATTGGACATCTTGGGAATTATGCCCAAGAACACTAAATGCTTTTGGGAAAAATAAAAAGATAAATCTGAACCATTTCTGAATTGTTTCAGAAACTTGAACACTTCTCCAAATATGAATAGAGTAGTATATAAGCAATTATTTCTTCTAACAACTGTTCAGCCTCCTAGGGAAATGATGCATCCTTTGGTTATACAAAACCTTTTGGAAAATACTGAATGATGAAATTAAGTATCGTCATAAATCACTGAAAATACATTTCAACATAAAATTTAGAGAAAATTACAGAGTTTAATACATCAATTTTATAGCTTGCTTTTTTCATACCAAAATTGCAGTAATTTTGTGGTAATTTGAATTTAAATGTCATATCTTTAAATACTAATCTGCAATCTCTTAAACTTTAATTGCTTGATTTACCAACCTCGGATCCTGACAGCAAAGCCTAAGGGCAAGATTTTAACCATGTAAATGTCACTGAAGTCAGGACATAGGCATGAACTCAATTCCTCTGTTAGAGAGGGGGAGATTTTGGGCTCCTTCTTAAAAGACGGGCCTGTGATTGTAAGTAATGAGTGACATTCCCAGACTGGGAAAATTTTTAAGACCAAGGGGAAACCACACACACACACAGAAGAAGAGGCAAGTATTTGGAGAAAAAAAAAAAAAAAAAAAGGAGAGAGGTGAAGATCAACACTTAGTAAGAGGGAAGGCAGGTGAAGCTGGTGGTAGGTGAAACAGAGAACTGGAAATATCCCCATATCCCCAGTGGTTACTGTGAACTGCTGTGTCGAGGTTACATCTGATGCACTGATAGCAGATCTCATGGCTCTGTGGACCCCCATGAGGGTGTATGAATGGGGAAGGCGAGGGGCAATGCGCAGCCCGAGCTGCAGCAGGCAACTTTGCAGATGCTGTGAAAGGCGTCAGGCTCACGCACACCATGCATGCTGTCCAGGAAGGGCTTTCTACCCAGTAATCAGAAGGCCAAATAAAGGTAAAATAAAGGCTACTTCAGAGAGTTTCTCACTGTTGTTAGTGATGTGTCCCACCAATTTGTGCCTGGCTAAGACATTAAGGAAGAGAAACAGAGTACGTCCAGGTGTTTTCACAATGCAGTTTGGAGACAGACTGGCTAGTGTTAAGTGTCCTAACAACAGCCAGAGAAGGTCATAGGGTAAAGTTGTAAATATGGTCCACAAGAACAGCACAGGATGAACAGCAGCCACACTGCCAAGACACTCCTGAGAGAGCATGGTAGGATTCAAACATAACTTAACTTCCTTGAGTAAGGGATCCTCTTATTTCTGGGCCATTTTGAGCAACTTTCACTGTGCATAAAGATACACTGCAAGGAATGTATACACGAGGTATAAAATCTTTATTAAAACAAACAAGATATGGTTAGGATTTAAATAAGCCCTCAGACTAAGCATTAGTATCCTCATCACCTCCAAGTGTCTTTACTAGCCAGGCAAGCAACAGGCAGGATAGGAAAGGTTTATCATCCTCCAGGGCTCCCCAGTGTCTTCTGAGAGATTTTTTCTTTTTGCTTTGGTGTTTCTTAATCTTTCCATGTTGGCACAATGTTTTTTCCCTTAAATCCCTGAAGTGCTACTGACACCTACCTCAACAATCCCACTTCCATCTGTAGTTTTACCTTATCTTGCCTGACCGTTCTCTACAAACTTTCTGAGCTTTTTCTCATAACTTCATAATTTTCCCATCAACATGAGCCAAGGTTAGTCAGACAGGCTGTGCTGAGCCCTGGATTAGAGACGTGGCAGGGAGGGTACGTGTTTACCTGCAGAGTTGATTAGACCCGCATAAGTCTCCCTGATAGAGTCCAGGAGGTCTTACATAATGGTGGTACTAGTCAGACCAACCTGCAGTGAGTAAAGCAGTTCTCCAGCACCCACCTGTGGAGTTACGAGCTGTGTGACTGGGTGATGGTGTCCTGGATGTTGCTTCTGTTGCTGTCTCCAGCGTAACAGCAAGATTGGCAAAAAGAGGCAAAGCCAGTATCTATCATCAAGCTGTTTCAGATGTTGGAAAAAAACTTGGTTACTGGCTGCTAGTGAAATAGCATGAAGGGCCCAAGAGGGAGACAAAAGTAAGTCTTGGGTTCCTGTGAACTTTCCCAAGTAGAGCATGGGGCTCTCAGTTACATCAGGTGATTCACCGGTTGCCTGGTGGTAAAGAGTTGCCCCTAACACTGCTGCTATGTCAGGTATTTGGATAATCCAGGACTGGTTGTTTTGTATATGCACCATCTTGAAATGGGCAATAATCTGTTAGATGCGTTCTCAAAACATAGATGAATTACGTTCAAATTTTGTTTCTCTGCCCCCCAAAAAAGAAGTTTCTAAAATCCCCCTTCTGAGTGGGAACAGAAGCTGGTAACTCATATTTCTTCACCTTTTCATAGAACTCCTGATGCAGTTGCCACAAAAGAGCATCAGTGATACCACCTGCCTCTCTGGCTCACACGCCCCCAGAAGCTCCCCTCAGAAAGGCACAGAGTGCTCCAAAGAGATGAAGTCAGATCCAGGCCTGATATTTTACAAACACAAAAATACCCTCAAAAATCCTACTCCATGTCAATCAGGAGCCTTGACAGAAGTGATAGGTGGGAGAACAGGGAGAAGGAAAGACTGATTTTTCTCTATTGTTGCTGAGATCAATTAGTGAATTTAAGGCAGAGGCTGTTAGAAAATGCCACCAAATGCAATTGTATTCACTATTTTTATTTTTTTTCTTTTGCTTCTTTTGCTTCTTTTGCTTCCTTTCCTTCTTCTTTCCTTCTTCTTTCCTTCTTCTTTCCTTCTTCTTTCCTTCTTCTTTCCTCCTCTTTTCCTCCTCTTTTCCTCCTCTTTTCCTCCTCTTTTCCTCCTCTTTTCCTCCTCCTTTCCTCCTCCTTTCCTCCTGTTTTCCT
>NW_020799091.1:15330359-15344411 GCF_003259725.1 Athene cunicularia | reverse complement strand
CCCTTTCCCTTTCCCTTTCCCTTTCCCTTTCCCTTTCCCTTTCCCTTTCCCTTCCCCTTTCCCTTCCCCTTTTCCCCTTTTCCCCTTTTCCCCCTTTTTTTTTTTTCTTTACTTAAGCTTGCCATCCGATGAAAAAGCTAGACCTAATACAGAAGACCTGGCAAAAGCTAGACCTAATACAGAAGACTGCTTAAAGCCCTGTGCAGGTTCCTATCTCACTATCCCTTGTTGAGGTAGGATGATGCCCCCCTGTCTTCTTACAGGGATTAGTAACCCCAAGCACACACCCTGTTCCTCTCATGCTCAAAGCACTTTGAAACATGATCCATCTCAGCTCGGCTCCCAGTGTCCCGTTCAGGAATGGAAGTGCTGGGCCAGACAATTTGACTCCTTACCTCATTTCTCAGAGGTTAGAGGATGTCTTTTTCCCTTGCTCCACTCTCCTCCAGGCTCTCACCCTTTTTCCTTGCATGTTCCCAGTCTCTGCTTCACCTTGTGTCTTTCACCTCTGCCTTCATCTAGCTCAGAGAATTCTGGGGTGCTTGTCACTTTGATGTCCATACATCCTGATTTGCTCTCTGTTCAATTTTGATATCTATGATATCCATCCACATGACACTGAGTTGGTTTTCTATTAAAATGAAGCACGAGAAAGCAACAGTCACTGATCACTGTCTGACCCTCACTGACTCTAGAGAGATCTGGTGGTAATATATTATCCCTTTTTTCCTTCTGTGAAGAAGTAAAGATAAGGCTCTCTCTTTTCCCACCCAGTCTGAGCAAGAAGAATGACAGGTATTAAAGCATCACCCACAAGGAATGGGTGAAAGAACTGGGGTTACTTTGTCACAAAAAAGGGGACTAAGAGGAGTCATAACAAACTTCAAATATGTAAAAGCCTGCAGGAAACAACCTGTTCTGTGCCTGCTGCAAATGAGATGTGGAAGAGGAAGTCTAAATTGCAGCCATGACTGCCTGGACTAGTCATGAGGAAAAAGGCTGGTCACAACATAAAAGACTGGTCTAGATGTAGATGCCCAGGGGAGCTGTATGGTCTCCATCATTCAGAAATTTTAAAAATAACATTTGGTAAACATGAAGAGTTATATGGATACTGTCCTCCACTGTTACTTTCCATGATGCCATGAAGCAACAAGATTATTTACTTCTTTTCCTGCTTAGCTTTCCAATTTCTCCATGCCATCAGTTTGTAAACTGGCTTCTCTTTTCTGACCTGCATTTATTTCCTAGGCTCAGTCAGCTCTAGTGTGTGAGTCAAGTGCACCCCCGTGGATGGGAGGGCTGTTCCCAGGAGTCTGTGGAGGAGGCGGTGTGGCTGTTTGGTTCAGGACTTGGGTGTTTTGCACTGGGAGCCCTGCTCCTGCTCAGCATCATATGTGTGGATGTCTTGCCAGGGTGGCAGTTCAGCTGCATCCCAGGATGCTTCTGACCTTTGAAAACATCCAGTAGCTCTTTCACAGCTCAGTGTTTCTCTACCAGATTTGTATCATCTCCTGTGTTTGTTCACCCCATGAACTTCTGGACAGGAAAAACTTGCACCTCTAACGTCTCAAGCAGTCACACAGCCAGAACAGGCAAAAAGATGATCAGTCGTGAGATACACAGCATGCTGTGATTTTTTGCCTATGGTGTTCAAATAACATCTCATGCTACAAGCTGTGGTCTAGTACTCTACTTTTCACTCATCATTTCCATCACTTGTGTTAGTACGTGGTCTAAATTTTGGGGTCTTTATGGCAATATTCCTTCCCAGAGGCTAAAACTGATGGATGAGCAGACCCTCCGGTGGTGTGACTATAGCAAGGGAGGGTTTCCAGCATGTGCTACTGCCACGGTTATCTCACCCATCAAATGGGGAACTGAACAAGCTGCTGCCTCAGCTGTGACTGCTTACCCGCAGAGCTCTTGCTGGCAGCAGTTGGCAGAAGGGGCTTGGTGGGCATTGTGCTCTGACATGGGAAAGGCTGGAGCTGCTTGCTTTAGATGTGTGTTTGTCCTCATGGATCTCTTATCTGGCATTAGGCTGTCAGTTTGTGATGAGCTCCATTATCCAGTAATCATGTTATTCAGAAACCAGAGCAAAAACCTGTGGCTTTTGTGTAGCCCAAAGTGCTAAGGAGGCAGGTAGCTATGTATGAGGCAAATAAACTTGATTTAAAAAGATAGCAGAGTGAGAGTAGCAGCTACTGCCTCTGACAAACCTCTTTGACTGGAAGTCTAAATCTCTGCAGGCACTGTTGAAGTTTGCAGCTAACATTAAGACAAAATGTAAGTGGGCCAGATTCCTCCATATGTTAGCAGTTTTATTTTGCATCAGTGACTCAGAATGTTTGTAGCTGGTATTAGGATTACAGAAAGATTTTAATCCAGGTTTAATAATTTAAAAAAAAAAAAAAGATTATATTTTAAAATAAATGCCCAGATTTTTTTGTTTCTAGATATTCGACTTAATTGAAGATGTTTCAGAGAAATAAGAGGAGAAGATCAGGGAAGAATGCCTTCAGTAGTGACTTGGGACAATTCATAGTGCTTCATCATTTCCTCTCATTCTTTTTTTGGCTAATTTATACCAAAACTATGGGTTTTTTCAAACTACTATTTATGCCACCAGTGTTTTTGGCTTGGTGTCCCTGGGCAACCTTGCAGCAACACTGCGATCTAGCCATTAGTCACTCATACAGCATGAAATGGAAGTCAGGGAGGGAATGCTGGGTGATGCAACTGCAGCAGCTCTCACCCTCAACTCATCGTTTTTCCTTCCTGGACTCAAAGCAAAATCTCCCATGGCTAGGTCACTATGGAAATGAATACAACAGTTCTCAGCCACCAGAAAACACATTAGAAAAAAAAAAAATAGGTCCACTGACACAAGACCAGAGGAAGTCTTTTCATGCACTACACATAATCCTTTTAGACTTGACCTACTTTAGAGGACAATTCCATCCTCTCCTTTTACAGTTTATTAAGAACACCATTGTTATTTTCTGTTACAGTTTTACTGTTTTTAATTTCCTTACTTCAAACTATCTGTAGTTTTATTCTACACATTAGCAGACCATGGAATACCTTGCCTTGTTACTTCCATATTTTCTAATTGCAACACTCCATCATTAGTCAACTGGTTCATAATGTGGAAGGCAAAATTGCTATTTCATTTCATGCTATATAATACGATGCTTCTGGTTCAGTAATTACATTGTGCCAGACTCGTGATCAATCCTGAGATAGCTCACTCGTGATGGATAGCCCCATCATGGAGTGTATGAGTTAAAGGAAGAAGCAAATTTTTAATTTTGCTCCTCTGTCTATTTAGCTACTTGAACACTGCTTTTCAGACCAATATTTATCTCACTGAGGTAGGAAGAGATTACAGAAATGAGACCTTAAAAGAGAGAACTGAAGTTTGAAAAGCATTTTCTAGTTCTGGTTTGCAAAAGAGGAAAGATATAAATTAGACATTCTTCCACAGAAAGCTATTGTGTATTACTCTGTTAATGGAGTGCAAATCATTTAGTCACCTGTTTAATGTACTGGAGAAAACCATTACCTGCTTCTCATAACTATTCCAAGGATTACATGAAATGAGCTGATGATCTTCCTTACTACTACTGCTTAGTACTAGGCCCCTGAAAAAAATTATTTCCAAAGGTTTTCTGCTCAGTCATGAATCAAATGTTCATGAATCAAAAGATTTTCTGAAGTGGCAGCCAACTTTCAGCTATAGGATGCAGGAAGTACCTTTTCCTAACAGAGGAAGAATTGCAACTATGGGGTCCAGGAGTGCAACACAGATCACAAGGACAGTGGAACACCCATGCCAAGTGAGTGAAAGTGAAGAGGGCTATGGCCTTTGTGGAGAAATTACATTCTAGTGGCCTGATTTTACAGCAGAGGAAAGTTTGATCTTATTTACATGTTTGCACTATTCTGAGAAGAGCCAGTTTCAGGACAGAATTTCTGTCCAGATGGGCTATTGCTTTGGTTCAATAAAGCAGTGTTTATGTTCTTGCATATCTTTATAGAAGTGCATGATACGAGGGCAAAACCTATAGGTGAAATATTCCTATTTCTATAATAAAATTATCTTGTCTTCATTGCTCTTTGACTTTTGCACAAGGCTACATCTTGGGACTTTTCCATCTTCCTATCTGACATCCTTTTAGTATATCATCCTTCCTCCCAGCACTATCAGTGAGATCCCACCAGTCAAAAATAACAGAGTTAAAAATGCTTCAGAAACCCTGAGCTCAGGTACGGTGAAGGGGATTTGGTCATCTCACCAAAGCAAGGTGAGACAGCTGTGTCTGCAGAATGTGTCAAGGTCATTTGGTATCCAAAACATTGGAAAAGGTCTGAGGTTCAGCATTCAGCCATAGAGCTGGGTAGAAGTTCAAGAAAGAGAGGGCAACAGGAGGACTACATTAGTAAGGCACACTCTGCTGTCACAATGGATATAAAAAAGCTGAGAGCAGTTAACTATGATATTTAAACAAGTAGAGAGAGATGGAAATGGAGAAACCAGGCAACAAGTGAGAGCATCCTGGGTGTACAGAGGCTGGCTGCCTGGCTCACCACTTCTTCCTCTTCCTCAAGAAGAAACAATACAGCATTGCTTTGGGTTTTCCACTAAAGCAGATCCTCCCAGAATGCCCTACATGGTGGATGAGGAAAACCATCATGCAAGGCCAGCTGTAACAATAAAAGAACAACACCACAAAAGCAACAGATTAGGAATTGGAGAACAGAGGTGGAGTAAGCAAATGAATATCAGGGATGCAGGTGAAGGGTGAGAATGACAGCAACCACAGAATCTATTGCATCTGCTCTTCTTGGCTCTCCAGGACTGATATGCTTTTCTATCAATTGAGGTATGCAATTGACTTTCAAGGGACATGTCACTACTATTTTATAAATGTTATTAACATACAGGTCTTTTAGTTGAAAGACTCCAGGTTGTTTACAAGCACAGCAAACTGCTCCACCCAAGACAATTCAGAAGAAATGCTGTGAAGGCAGATCAACTGATCACTCATTCCAATTCTGGTATGTATCTTTTTTGCAGTATTGCAGCAAAATGGCAACTAAGAAAGTAAAAACACATCAGAAAAAGTGGAAAAAATGAATATACAAAGATGAAGAGATGTAGTGTTAATTTTCCTAGTCCTGGGTTCAGTTACACTGAATGAGAAGAACATTTTAGCCCAATGGCACCTTGAACACTTGCAGACCTGAGGGTGATTTGTTGATCCTTCCCTGGGGAAAATGCTGCGGGATTTCTGGAGAGGACCTGACAGCCCAGGAGGTGAAGGCAGGATGGTGGTTGGTGGCAGCACTGAGACCTGGAAGGATGTGGGTTCTTAACCCTGGGATTTTTTGAACACCGTTTCCCACAACATTCTCCTGGTGAAACTGGCTGCTTGCGCTTGGATGGGCACACGCTTTGCTGGGTAAAAAACTGGCTGGATGGCCGGGCCCAAAGAGTTGTGGTGAACAGAGTTAAATCCAGTTGGCAGCCGGTCACAAGTGGTGTCCCCCAGGGCTCGGTGTTGGGGCCACTCCTGTTTAACATCTTTATTGATGATCTGGACGAGGGGATCGAGTGCACCCTCAGTCAGTTTGCAGATGACTCCAAGTTGGGTGGGAGTGTTGATCTGCTCGAGGGTAGGGAGGCTCTGCAGAGAGACCTGCACAGGCTGGAGCCATGGGCTGAGCCCAACTGGAGGAGTTTCAATAAGGCCAAATGCCAGGGGCTGCCCTTGGGCCACAACATCCCCCAGCAGCGCTACAGGCTTGGGGAGGAGTGGCTGGAGAGCTGCCAGTCAGAGAGGGACCTGGGGGTGCTGATTGACAGCCGGCTGAACAGGAGCCAGAAGTGTGCCCAGGGGGCTAAGAAGGCCAATGGCATCCTGGCTTGTGTCAGCACTAGCGTGGCCAGCAGGGACAGGGAAGGGATCTGACCCCTGTACTCGGCACTGGTGAGGCCGCCCCTCGATTCCTGTGTTCAGTTTTGGGCCCCTCACTCCAAAAAGGACATTGAATGACTCAAGCGTGTCCAGAGAAGGGCAACGGAGCTGGTGCAGGGTCTGGAGCACAGGTCGTACGGGGAGCGGCTGAGGGAACTGGGGGTGTTTAGTCTGGAGAAGAGGAGGCTGAGGGGAGACCTCATCGCCCTCTACAGCTCCCTGAAAGGAGGGTGCAGAGAGCTGGGGATGAGCCTCTTTAACCAAGTAATAAGTGACAGGACAAGAGGGAATGACCTCAAGTTGCACCAGGGAAGGTTTAGACTGGATATTGGGAAGCATTTCTTTCCAGAAGGGGTTATGAGGTGTTGGAATGGGCTGCCCAGGGAGGTGGTGGAGTCCCCATCCCTGGAGGTGTTTAAGAGTCGGGTCAACATAGCTCTGAGGGATCTGGTGTAGTTGGGAACTGTCAGTGTGAGGTTAACGGTTGGACTGGATGATCTTCATGATCTTTTCCAACCTAGACAATTCTGTGATTCTGTGATCCCAGGAACCAGTCTGTGTCTGGGTCTGAGCAGTCAGAGGAGGAGGAGCGAGAGGAGCAGCCTCCCCCTGAGCTGTGACTGTCCACTTTCAAGTGCCCAAACCTTTAAAAAATTACACGAAAGACAGAAGGGGGAAAAAAACCCGAGATATAAGAGGTATTAATCTTTCATATTGGTTTCAGCCGTGAAAAAAAATCTCAGAGCTAAGGTGTGGCAGGTGCCCCAGCCCAGTGAGAGCAGAGCCTCTTGGCTGCTCACGTGCAGCAGCTCGGGGCTGCCCTTGTTCTCAGGGCCTCGTGGTAACTGGGGCCTTTGGCAGTGGGAGCCGCTATTGACTCCAGGTCAGACTGGGCCTGGGTATCAATGGAGTCCCCTGGGGAGCCACTGGGAGCTCGTCCCAGTAATTTACGGAGAGATGGTTAACTGTGTTAATAATAATTTTTTTATTTTTGGTGCTTGGTTGTTTATTTGAGAGCATCCATAACATAAGGACAGGAGACAAAAATGGAGCAATCTAATAAGACCATAAAAAAAAAATAAATCTCTGTTTTTGTTGTTTGATTCTATGGGTGTTTCTGCAGCTTTTTGAGACCTACATGAGGAGTGGGCAAGAGTACAGTTGCTTTTAGACTTGTGCAGATATCTCCCAGAGCGCTGTCACAGACTATAGGTAAGAGAACTAGCACTATTTCTTTTACAAATTGGGGCTGGAGAGATCTTTTGCCTCCAAAATATATAGGAGAAATTGTGGGCTAATCCAGAATGGTATCCAGGAAAGCTCTTACTCTTAATAGACAAACTAAGGGTATCAGCAACCTCTGAGGTGTCTCAGACTGATAAAACAGCATTTCTGTCAAGTCAAATAAAATATTCATTGTCACATACTTTTCTGAAAATTGATTTGTATTTGATCTTACATATAAGATCTAGGCAATCTAAATTTTTAGCCATAGATCATCTTATTAACAAAATATTTTCTGGAAGAAGTTCTTTCAGAGGCAGAACTGAACACTGTAGGAAAATGCTTTGCCTACATCATTTTCATCACAAAAGGACCCTTCTTGTGAATCATAGTGCACATGTCGGCTCTTCCTTCTTCTTAGAGCCTGCCAGCTTCCCTTCCTTCAAATTGTTTTCCCATCTGCAGTATTTATAATAATTGAAATGTTTCTGCAAGAAGGATACAAGGCTGTTTATTTAGGAGGCTGTACTCAGAAGCTTGTCAGTTTAGCTAGACTTTTTTCTATAAAAGAAAATTCAGTCTATTATAGGATGCCAGCTTTTCTTCAGGATGAGCAAACCCATTCAGAAAATAAGTCCCTTGTGCCCTCTTCAGACTGTCCCTTTTGATATATGATCATTGTTAAGTCTGGGTAGTTTATATATTTATTCTTTTTGTAGAAAAGAGTTATTTCCTGTAGAACAAAAATATTTGTGGGAAAGACAGAAATCGAGCTTTGTGAGCTTCAGTTCACAGCTTTTCATCCAAGAGTTCAGAAAGAGGTTAGGGGAAACACAAAAACAGTGCAAGTGAACAGGCTTAGAGAAGCCTTCTCCCAAACCCCCTCTGCCACTGCCAAAGGGAAGAGAGCAACCTCTAGACAGACTTGATCTGCCACTGTCCCTTGGTGTCAGCAGGACACATATGGTGGCAGGAGCACTGGTTCTTCTCCTGACCAGCACTGTGCTAATGTCCTCACCACTGACTGCACCAAGGGAAGCTCAGAGTACCCAGCAGTGTCTCTACTGCACTTCAGTTGATGGAGATCTGAACAGGAACGTGTGTGTATGTGTGTGTGTGCAGAAAGGAGGTTTAGGAGAATACAAGTTCTAATGGAGATAGGCCCCATGGACCCCAGGATAAGAGCTGCCCCTGAGCCCACACATCACGCAAATGCCACTTTTCCAGTATGCTGACACACTCTTATCCAGGTGCATCCTGCAAATCTGACACACATGACATTTTTGGTTAGGTGATATTCATCAGTGAGAGGGAAGGACGTGGTTGTTTTCCTTAAATATTTTTGTCCAGTGTGGCACAGGCAGTCTGGGTCCTGAAACATGGAGTTTCCCATCTGCTGCACAGCCTCCCCACAATCACTGTGCTTCTGTAACTGGAGCTAGAGAAGAAAAGTGTGGAGAACCAGGATAGCTGGAGAATTCAGAGATATTCTCAAGAAGAGACCAGATTAACAATATTAACAACTCCTAAGGAAATTTAAGCACTAATCCCTCTCTAGTGACCAAGAAGACATCATGGGCACTGATTTAAAGTCTCCTAAGAAAATAAAAAAAAGAAAGAAAAAAGCCTCTTTGAGACTGAAAAAAAGAAAGGAAGAAGCAAGAAGTATTTGCACTGATTATTCAAACTGTTTGGATGGGACTGAACTAAATAGATTTCAGGCTGAAATCGTTCCTCCAAAAGTAATGGAGAACTTTGATGGTGACACTCTCAGAAAATTAGGGGTGCATCCAAGGAAAAGAAAATCATACAACTGGAAGGGCAGGATGGAGCTGCTCAAGTTTGTTGCATAGCACATTTCCCTGCTGGAATATTTCTTGTCAAAGGCCTGGGATATGAGACTGTCCTCAGATGAGTGTCTGAGATAAGTGAGCAGGTCCAGAACTGCAGCAGATACAGGATATGTGACACAACTTTTGAAAACGTTTAGTTATTTTTAGTTTGATAGCTGAAAATGGACACCAGAAATGAAATTTCAGTACAACAGATACAAATGGGGAGCTTTGAGACTGTATTTTCAGGCGAATGAATGTTTTCCCATCAAGCTTGTTTTCTGACAGTGTCTTTGTTTTTTTCGTAATGTAAATTCCATGCTGATCTTTTTAATCCTTCATTTTTGTTGTTTGTCCTAGCCTTATCTCTGTTCCTTTGTCACTGTTATAAAAAATTCAGTCAACCTGGAGTTCAAGCTGAAGTTTTAAATTCTTTTTCAAATCAGCTGTCCTGGTTCAGCTAGGATAGGGTTAAGTTTCCCCAGCAGAGAGGGGGAAGGGATCTCCAGCTGGGTTATTCATACCATGCTGACGTCAGGTCTGGCGCAGCAGCGCGGGAACATTTTCCTTTGTGACTTTGGTGACGGGAAGCAGGCGCGTGGGTTGGCTGTGTTCACTGCGGTATTTCTCTGTATATCTTTTGTCTTGTTTACTGTTATTACCGTTTATTGTTGTTATCATTGCTCTTGTTGTTGTTCAGATCATTATTTATTACACTGTTGTATTAAGTTTCTCCTTATTTCAACCCCAGGGTTTGTGCCCTACTCGGTCCGAGGGTGGGGGAGGGACAAAGGCAACGTGGTGTCTGGTCCTGGCAGGGCCTAAACCACCACATCAGCGTAGTGAAACAGGGAGTAAAAAAGTGTCCGTTTTCAGATTTCCCAAACCTCAGGTATAATGGCTGCCTTCATAATTTCTGCCCAATATAGAGATTTTTTTATACTGGAAAAGGAAGGGAAACAATAGGGACTGAGCAAAAGGAGGATAAATGGTAGGAAACTGTTTTAAATAAATGTTAAAGGAAAGAATAATAAGGGATTTATAAGAAAACCAAATGCCTCCAAAGTCTGGATATTTAAATTTAGCATTTTTTGTTTGTTACTTATTAAAATCTGACCTGCAATGGCACTACTGTGAGTCTCTGCAACCCTGTGAGATACTGTTTTATAGCTGGTGGGAATCTACAGGGACAAACAGGTTTGCAGGAGCTGAGCATATTTATGTCAGCAGCAGAAGTAACAGCTCAAATCAATTCTCAGCACAATTCCCTTCAGTGGCTTCCTATACATCTGTACCCAAGTTTGACAGTGTTGCCAAGCTGACTCAACAGGGTTACAAATGGACAGACAACCTCATCACAAAAATACCAGGCAGTTCATCTCCGGAAGCACAACAGAGGATGCAAAGACTGAAGTAGAGTGATATCTGAGACGTGGTTTTCTCTGTAAGGCTGATGCCAAGACTTACTGGTGTGATCTGGGGGTAGCCAGCATTGCTATTGCCTGTGCAGTATTTTCCCCAGGGTTACACAAGAAATTTCAGTTTGAAAGGGAGTCTGTCTAGTAAGTTTTAACAGCTCTCATGTATTCCACAAAAACCCCCCAACACCAACCCCTATGTACCATGCCACTGATATATACGATGTACAGCAGCCAAAAAACTTTTTGTTGGGTTTTTTTGGTGTATGTGTGGGTATATAGGAAATCATCCAAAAGAAATCAAATGAAGAAATGCATCACCAATTACCAAATATACATAAATTAATCTTTTCTGCCTGAAATATCAATTCAGAGGACATATTCTCCTACTCATCACATTTCCCACTGAAATTGACAGAATAAGGTTGTAGGCCTGCGAGGAGTAGGCAGGGAAGAAGTCACCACATGTTCACTGCAGCATGTGATAATAACTCATTGCCAAATGTGGTCGGGCTCTCATCCCACCTCGTCTTCCCTCCAACAGCCTGTGGTTGTCCTGGATTTGGGTGGCAGTGTTGCTCTAGGATCTGGGGAGAAAAACTGTCCCGAGGGTCCCAGGTGGGAACCTGGCTTCATCCTTCTCTTCCTGGAGTGTCCATCCAAGACCGGTGGCTGTGACGGGGCCTGGGAAGTGCCCTTGCTGACTGCTTGCTGAAGGAAAGGTAGTGGCAGATAGGAGCATCCCTTTGCTTGGGTTACAGATGGGACAACAAACCTGCCACATCTCTGAAAAGAGAAACAGGCAGATCTACGGCTGTATAAAGGCAAGGCAGAGGAGATTTTTGTCTTCACTTGCACACATCTGAATGGATCTTGCAGGGCTGTGGTGAGGTTTCCCTTCCTTGTGCCAAAGTGGTCTTAGCTTGACAAAGCTTTTGGGAATATGAAATATGACTGACTAAAGCATTGTTCTGACACAGCCCAAGGATACAGGGCTGAGAAAGAGTGAATCCAGGTTGGAAAAAACTGCTGCACAATGTTATATTTAAATAATAAATCAATTTAATTTATCTGAGAGAACAGGTTATGGCAACATAACTTGATTAAGGCCTAGAAATATCTACATGGGAGATTTCCAAGAGAAGAGTGTTACACCAGATAAAGGCAAAATGACACAATCAAATTTCTGGATGCAGAAAATAGGTGTATTTAACCTTGAAAAATGACACTTTTTACCCCTGAGGGCTTGCAACAAAACACCTAGAGATCTAGATGCTGAGTGAAATAAACATATTTAAGTCAGTTCTGAGTGGTGCTTGAAATCCCGGCACTAGCATGTGAAGTGCTGCAGGCCGTGGCATATGTGCCCTCCAATGAGGTGCTGGTAATTTTCCCTTCTGGACTGTAGACTTCTGAGTCTCTGAAAAGAGCAAAGGATTGCCCAAACTGTCTGTGCTAATAAATCATCACAGTCTGAGTTCCTCAGGAAGATAAACACCCCAGGAGGTAGGTGGGTATCGTGAGATGGTAATCAGCATGCACCACACAGAGATTAGCTTGCAAAACCAAATGACCAGCCCACACCTCAGTGTGGGTGTAACCATTACCATCAGTGTTTTCTCTATCATCTTTATATGATATAAATGATATCATATGCTGATGCTCCTTGTCTCCTTGCAATCTTGCTTTTTTTTTTTTTTTTTTTTTTTTCCTTTTTCCAAAATAAAAACCAGAAACCAGCAACCTTTGGGCTTTACAGTTTAGTGGTGGACTTCTCAGTGTTAGGCTTATGGATGGACTTAAAGGTCTTTTCCAATGTAAATGATTCTATGATTCTATGATTCATTTGTAACAGTTTGCATTTATTCTGCTACAAATGTTCACTCCCACCAGCAAGGATAACCTCCCACCAGCAAGGATAACCACCCCAGCACTGCCTCTATCAACATCTTCTTTTCTCTGCCAGGACTTTACTATTGATGCCTTCACCATTCTTTTGGCTTAATCTTTTTCCTAAAATCCTTTTTTAGAGAAAAAAATACCCCTCTTTCCTGTATATAGGGAGCTGTGTGCCTACAGACAGTAGAAGTTCAGGATTTTCCAAAATGGAGAGTCTCCTTGTGGAGGGGATTTGGGAAATATGTGGTACCTGGTCATGAAAGGAGCAGATGGGAGCAAGGAGGCTATGGGGAAGCAGGGCATTTTAAAGAGCAAAAGTTTAATATATGATCTCATCTTTCAAATACTATTTGTTTATCAGACATGAATAATCCTTCATGAGGATGCCAGTTCCCCACTGGAATGGACAAGTCAGGATCTCTGATTGTGCAGGTGACTGTTAAATTTTGTGCATCATCAGCACCTTAAATCGCACCAATCACATCACCTCCCCACACACTGCTGCACCACATACTTATCATGAACCTCCTGCTCGTCAACATGCTCCTTCTGTCCCAGGAAACTTGTTGCTTCCCTCATCTTTCTGACTCATTGCTGCTACATTGGCCATTAAACGGTTTTAAAGTCAGAAAATTGCACTAATCAAATGTATTTTTCGAGTGGCCCCAGTGTCTCATACTGGACAGTCATGCTTCCTTTTTCTCTTTAGTTCATGACATAGGAGATGCTTGGCCACCAACCAACTGTCTCTAGGTTTTGACTCTATCTCTAGGTTTTGCAGTCTAAGAACAGTACTGTTTCATGTTGTAGAGCCATTGTCAGGAAGGAGGTCCCGACTGGTTGGAAATTGGCCAATGTGACGCCCATCTATAAGAAGGGTCAGAAGGATGATCCAGGAAATTACAGGCCTGTCAGCTTGACTTCGGTGCCTGGGAAGCTGATGGAGCAGCTCATCCTAAACACCATCATGCAACACATGAGGGACAACCAGATGCTCAGGCCCAGTCAGCATGGGTTTATGAAAGGCAGGTCCTGCCTGACAAACCTGATCTTCTATGACAGAGCAACCTGCTTATTGGATGAGAGAAAGGCTGTAGATGTAATTTACCTTGGCTTTAGCAAGGCATTTGACACCGTTTCCCACAGCATTCTCCTGGCAAAAATGACTGCTCGAGGTTTGGACAATCGCACACTTCGCTGGGTAAAAACTTGCTGGATGGCCAGGACCAAAGAGTTGTGGTGAACAGAGTTAAATCCAGTTGTGAGACAGTCACAAGTGGTGTCCCCCAGGGCTCGGTTTTGGGGCCACTCCTGATTAACATCTTCATTGATGATCTAGACAAGGGGATCGAGCCTCGGTCAGTTTGCAGATGACCCCAAGTTGGGTGGGAGTGTTGATCTGCTCGAGCGTAGGGAGGCTCTGCAGAGAGACCTGCACAGGCTGGAGCCATGGGCTGAGGCCAACTGGGGGAGTTTCAAAATGCCGGGGGCTGCCCTTTGGCCACAACAACCCCCAGCAGCGCTACAGGCTTGGGGAGGAGTGGCTGGAGAGCTGCCAGTCAGAGAGGGACCTGGGGGTGCTGATTGACAGCTGGCTGAACAGGAGCCAGCAGTGTGCCCAGGGGGCCAAGAAGGCCAATGGCATCCTGGCTTGTGTCAGCAATAGCGTGGCCAGCAGGGACAGGGAAGGGATCT
>NW_020799091.1:15254660-15330309 GCF_003259725.1 Athene cunicularia | reverse complement strand
TCTGCAGAGAGACCTGGACAGGCTGGAGCCATGGGCTGAGCCCAACTGGAGGAGTTTCAATAAGGCCAAATGCTGGGGGCTGCCCTTGGGCCACAACAACCCCCAGCAGCGCTACAGGCTTGGGGAGGAGTGGCTGGAGAGCTGCCAGTCAGAGAGGGACCTGGGGGTGCTGATTGACAGCTGGCTGAACAGGAGCCAGCAGTGTGCCCAGGGGACCAAGAAGGCCAATGGCATCCTGGCTTGTGTCAGCAGTAGCGTGGCCAGCAGGGACAGGGAAGGGATCTGACCCCTGTACTCGGCACTGGTGAGGCCGCCCCTCAATTCCTGTGTTCAGTTTTGGGCCCCTCACTCCAAAAGGGACATTGAATGACTCGAGCGTGTCCAGAGAAGGGCAACGGAGCTGGTGCAGGGTCTGGAGCACAGGTCGTACGGGGAGCGGCTGAGGGAACTGGGGGGGTTTAGTCTGGAGAAGAGGAGGCTGAGGGGAGACCTCATCGCCCTCTACAGCTCCCTGAAAGAAGGGTGCAGAGAGCTGGGGATGAAACTCTTTAGCCAAGTAGAAAGCGATTGGACAAGAGGGAATGACCTCAAGTTGTGCCAGGGAAGGTGTATTATAGATGTCAGGAAGTATTTCTTTCCAGAAGGCATTGTGAGGCGTTGGAATGTGCTGCCCAGGGAGGTGGTGGAGTCCCCATCCCTGGAGGTGTTCCAGAGTTGGGTCGATTTAGAGCTTAAGGATATGCTGTAGGTGGGAACTGTGCTAGGCGAACGGTTGGACTAGATGATCTCCAGGGATTTTTTCCAACCTAGATGATTCTGTGATTCTGTGAAACAGTTCTCCACTGATGAGCATTTTCAGAATAGTGTTTAACTTGCAAGAAACTCAAGGCCATTGCAAGCTTCTGTATCAACCTCCACTCAAAACTGGGACATTTCAGCTCAGTGTTAAATCAGGTTGCTCAGGACTGTGTCCAGCAACTTTTAAGTATCTCTGAGAACTGAGGCTCCACAGCCCCTCTGAGTAGCCTGTCTCCAAGTTTGATCAACCTCTTTGTAAAAATTTTGTTTACAAATGTCTGACTTGAATTTCTGCTGTTGCAACTTCTGTCCACTGCACCTTGTCCACTGCCTGTATGTACCCTTCAAGACTTTGTATGCAACTCTTGTCTCAGTGTTTCCGGAGATGCTATTTCCTTGCAATGATCTTCCATTGGATTTCTGCTTGACCACTAGTAACAGCTCAGTACAAAAGATTTGGCCTTTCTACGTCTCTTTCCAAGGACTTTCTCCAAGTACTGTCCACTTTTGTGAACACTGCTGTAGTTCCTTCTTTGTTTTTGCTTCATTTTTGTGTCTTTGTGTTTGACATTAATGGTAGCTGGAACTGTGGAGTTTGGCATTTTTTCATTATTTTTATTGTGGGCTGACACCAGTCTTCACATTGACTGAAAAGTTGCTCGATGGCATTTATTCATGTGCTGATGCCTTGTATAAATTTTCAATACCAGAGTTGGAAAATGTTCAAATCCTTTTCTTTCCTCTTCTTTCTTCTGACAAAGAGCATAAGAAAAGATGTTCTAGAAAAGGACATCTTTTGTCTTAACATCATTTTATTGGATTGGGTTTTTTTAAAAGTTATTTTTTACATTTATCCAAGAGGGCTGATTCAAAAACAGGAGAGAAAGTTTTCTGATTGATGACTTCATACCTAACCAGAAAAAAAAAAACCAAAACAAACCAACATGTTCTCCTGCTTAGAAATTGCTTCTTGTGCTTTCCACCTATTGGGAAACCTTTCAGATATATCACCTTTAATGAACTGGGGTGTTTATGCCATATTACATGCTTAATGTATGGGTATAAATCTCATTTTCCTAATGGATATTAAAGTAAATGGGCCTGAGGAATTACTGTTGAAATATTTATCATTTTTCAGCTGTAGATTTAGTCAGAAGGAAGTTAGGATATTTGGCATTTTGTACACAGAGAAGCTTTAGATTTACAAATCTTAATTTGTCTTTTTCTTCAAAGTCAAGCTCATAAATGAAGCAACTGTTCCCAAACTGTCACTGTAATGTCACTTGCTTCCATGAAGTCATCACATTACTCTGTCACTATAACAACCTAACACTATCTGTTGTTAATGTCACAAAAAAAATTGCATTACTATAATTTTGAAAATAACTCTGAAGTGATGACTTTAAATGCAGCCTTTCTGCAATACATTTTGCAGGAAACCACCATTTTAACAAGAAAACTTTTGAAAATGAATCAGCTGTATTAAATATTAATCACACTGCAACTTGTAACTCATCATAAGGAAATAGTATTTCTCACTATTAAAACAGGCTCTTTTCTTCCTTTTCCCCTTATTCTTTTCTATATAATATAAACTGTTGAAAAGTTTTGTATGAAGCTAACACATTGGATAAATAGTATAGAAAAAATTGAACGCAAGTCAAGGTGGACAAATGAAAAACTACCTAAGTAGGAGAAATCTACTACAGAAATGCAGAATGAAGGATGAGTGGCTCTGCAGCTTTACTGCAAAAAATCAGGAGGAAAATGCAGCAACATGCTCATAAAATAAATATCAAATTTAGGAATACTGTTTGAAATGCACATGAAGGAGTCCTTGTGCTTTAATTGTGACCGCTCATCAGGCCTGTGCTGGGGGCAGTTTTCACAGGGAACTTCATAATGGATGTGGCTCAGTTGGGAAGACTCCTGGAGTCAACAGTGTAACCAGTCTGAGGTTTAGAAGTTAGTCTGAGGTTAGCTGTCATGGAGAACTGGAGATACTATATTGCCTTGAAAGAGCGGGCTGGGTGGTGACAAGATCTCAACCTTCATCAGGAATGAATCAAGGCACCTTGGCACAAAGAAGAGCTGCAAAATGGAAGAAACACCAGTGGGTAGAGGCTCGGTGTAGATGAGCAAACATGGAAAATCTCAAAGCAGGGAAGGAAATTCATGACTGAAGGGTGATCTGGGCTTTGATGGAGGTATCTCTGGCAGGAAAATGTCCACAGTCCACAGCTGTTGTGGCGCTTGAAATAGGAAAGAGCTGAGAAGGTGTGTTGGACAGCAGGAGAGCTGCGAGGAGGGAAGGCAGCCAGAGAGCCACCAGTAGACCAGGTCCACAACTTGCCCATTCAGATTTCCATTTTCATCTGTCCCTTTCCTTCTCACTAGCTATAGCCCATTGATGCCTGACAGGGCATGACTCTAGTCTAGAATTTCATGAACAGGGAAAAGGGCCAAGGGGGCTCAACAGAGAGGGAGGAGGAGAAAGGCTGGGGTCAGAAGCAGGAGCCAGAGCAAAGCACCCGAGAAAAGGGCTTTCTGCTCCTCTGGTTTGCTGATCTACAAGTGGCCAGATGAAGACCCCACAAAGTGATTTCTGTGTGGATTGTGACCATTACTGAGACTCTGAAGAAGATAAGATAGTACGATTCTGGTTTGGATGGAGTTAATTTTCACTATGCTGATGGAAAGTCAAAAGCTTCTGTTGCCCTGTGGGTATGTTAAATCTCCCAAGATCTTTTTTCAGGTTGACCACAAATTGCGAATGACATATTACCACACGCAGTCCCAAAGAGCTTTGGTGGCCTTCAGAGAACAACACGATGACAACAATGCTGAGTGAAAGCATCAGTCCATTTTCTCTTTGGGTCAGGACTCCCATGATCTATCTGTAGAAACAAGCCACCTAATTTGTGAAAAGTAGAAGGAAAAGGTAAATGCTTGCCATTTTTTTTTTCCTAGGTTAATTTAATGTCACAGTGATTCCTGGATTTCAGTTCCTAACAGGAGATGTGATAATCAGGTGATCAGGTCTGAATGCATGGGAAAGTATATGAGCATGATGGACCAAATCCAATCAGCTCTACAAGCTAATGGCTTTTAGATTTTGAATGTCCTCCATGACCAAATAAAATGGGAGGAGAAGGAAGCAGCAGCATTTTCACATCAGCTCCTGCCTTCTGAGCACGGACAGACCTGTTTGAAAGCAGTGACCTTAACTGCACCCTCTCTCCTGAGCCTGATTCTGTTTGATGTGGAGTAAGAGGAGATGGGCCAGAAGCCTTGCCTACATGTTTAAGAAAGAAACCTCACCTTCTGTTCAGGAACTCTGCGGGAATTTCAGACTCAATTGCATCATGCTTGCCACTTTAAAGCCTTCAGCAACTGATCACACACTTGGAAAATATTAAACCTAACTTAATCTGACATGGTTATCAGTGTAAGTCAACCTATCTGACAGCCTCCTTCCTTAGGGTTGCTACAGCTCCCTTGTACTCAGCAATGTCTCTAGAGAAACAGCAGGTGTTACATCTTAACATTATTCATAGTGATAATTGCTTGTTTTAAAAGGAAGCTTTTTTGTACATTTTCTTTGGGAATGATTTAATTCAATATTTCATACAGTGGCTTTGTTTTGTTGCTTTTTATTAGAGTTATTTTAAAATATTCCCTGTATTAAGAAATGAAGTGAGCTCTTATAACTAGTCTCCATATAATTGATTTAATTTTCATGTATTTTCAATTTATTATCATCTTGGGTCTGATCCATGGAATGATTCCAGTGATGAAGATCAAAACTGGCCTGCCCCAGCTGGGGTTTCTTCTGTAGACATTCCGCCTGGTGGGAAGAATTATTAACAGAGTTACACGAACATGGAAATTGTTGCATTGCCAATAGTTAGTTAACTCGCACTGTAGGAGATACAGCAGAGTGGGACCAATCATTGAGATTCCTGGAGTATGTGGCAGATAACTTCCTAACACAGCTGATGAGTGAACCAACCAGAGAAGGTGCCCTGCTGGATCTCCTCTTTGTGAACATAGAAGGGCTGGTGGATGATGTGGTGGTTGGAGGCCGACTAGGGCACAGTGATCATGAAATAACAGAGTTCTCTGTTCTTAGAGAGGCCAGGAGAGGGGGAAGCAGAACTGCCATCCTGGACTTCCAAAGGGCTGACTTTGACTTGTTTAGGCACCTGCTTGAAAGGATCCCTTGGGAGATGGTCCTGAAGGGTATAGGGGTCCAGGAGGCTGGGCACTCTTTAAGAAGGAAGTGTTAATGGCTCAGGAGCAGGCGGTCCCCAGGTGATGTAAGAGAAGCTGGCAACAGAGAAGACCACCCTGGCTAAACAGGGAGCTTTGGCTGCAACTCAGGGAGAAAAGGAGAGTTTACAGCCTTTGGAAGAAGGGGCTAGCCACACACAGTGATTACAAAGATGCTGTGAGGATATGCAGGGCAGAAATCAGGACATCTAAAGCCCAACTAGAAATTAAACTGGCTTCAGCAGTCAAGGATAACAAGAAATGTTTCTGTGAGTACTTCAACAGCAAAAGAAAGACCAGAGAGATCCTCCATCCCTGGCTAGACGCAGGAGGAAACATGACAACAAGTGATGAAGAAAATGCTGAGGTGCTTAATGCCTTCTTTGCCTCAGTCTTTAATAACAAGACGTTGTATTGAGGGAATCCAGCCTCCTCAGCCAGAAGACAAGAGACTAGGAGAATGACCCCCCTGCAATCCAGTAGACAGTCAGTCACCTGCTGCATCAAACAGACACGCACAACTCTATGGGACCAGATGGGATACACCAGAGGGTGCTGAAGGAGCTGGCTGGGGTGCTCACCGAGCCATTTCCATCATTTACCAGCAGTCCTGGCTGACCGGGGAGGTCCTGACAGATCGGAAATTGGCCAATGTGTTGCCCATATATAAGAAGGGTCAGAAGGATGATCCAGGAAATTACAGGCCTGTTAGCTTGACGTTGGTGCCCGGGAAGCTGATGAAGCAGCTCATCCTGAGTGCCATCACACAATACATGTGGGACAACCAGATGCTCAGGCCCAGTCAGCATGGGGTTATGAAAGGCAGGTCCTGCCTGACAAACCTGATCTCGTTCTACGACAGGGTGACCTGCTTATTGGATGAAGGAAAGGCTGTGGATGTTGTTTACCTTGACTTTAGCAAGGCCTTTGACACCGTTTCCCACAACATTCTCCTGATGAAACTGGCTGCTTGAGTTTTGGACGGGCACACGATTTGCTGGGTAAAAAACTGGCTGGATGGCCGGGCCCAGAGAGTTGTGGTGAACGGAGTTAAATCCAGCTGGCGGCTGGTCATGAGTGGTGTCCCCCAGGGCTCGGTGTTGGGGCCACTCCTGTTTAACATCTTTATTGATGATCTAGACGAGGGGATCGAGTGCACCCTCAGTCAGTTTGCAGGTGACCCCAAGTTGGGTGGGAGTGTTGATCTGCTCGAGGGTAGGGAGGCTCTGCAGAGAGACCTGGACAGGCTGGAGCCATGGGCTGAGCCCAACTGGAGGAGTTTCAATAAGGCCAAATGCTGGGGGCTGCCCTTGGGCCACAACAACCCCCAGCAGCGCTACAGGCTTGGGGAGGAGTGGCTGGAGATCTGCCAGTCAGAGAGGGACCTGGGGGGGTTGATTGACAGCCGGCTGAACTGGAGCCAGCAGTGTGCCCAGGGGGCCAAGAAGGCCAATGGCATCCTGGCTTGTGTCAGCAATAGCGTGGCCAGCAGGGACAGGGAAGGGATCTCACCCCTGTACTCGGCACTGGTGAGGCCGCCCCTCGATTCCTGGGTTCAGTTTTGGGCCCCTCACTCCAAAAAGGACATTGAATGACTCGAGCGTGTCCAGAGAAGGGCAACGGAGCTGGTGCAGGGTCTGGAGCACAGGTCGTACGGGGAGCGGCTGAGGGAACTGGGGGTGTTTAGTCTGGAGAAGAGGAGGCTGAGGGGAGACCTCATCGCCCTCTACAGCTCCCTGAAAGGAGGGTGCAGAGAGCTGGGGATGAGCCTCTTTAACCACGTAACAAGTGGTAGGACAAGAGGGAATGTCCTCAAGTTGCTCTAGAGAAGGTTTAGACGATACCAAGAAGCATTTCTTTCCAGAAGGGGTTGTCAGGCATTGGAATGGGCTGCCCAGGGAGGTGGTGGAGTCCCCATCTCTGGAGATCTTTTAGGAGTCGGGTTGACATAGCGCTGAGGGGTATGGTGTAGTTGAGAATGGTCAGTGTTAAGTTTATGGTTGGACTGGATGATCTTCAAGGTCTTTATCAACCTAGATGGTTCTGTGACTCTGTGATTGTTCCTGCTGTAATGAAAACGTACCTGATTAAATGCACAGACAGATGCCTTGTGCCTCCAGAGATCCTCAGGATGGATGTACTGACCTGTCTTTAATTCTCTTGATTCAAAGCATCATGCCTGAGGTGTGCTGGAGATACATTTCTCATCAGCCCCCAAGAGGGAGGTGTGTTCCCACCTCCTTTCACCAATACGTTCAGGGCATCCAGCTGCTGCTGTAACAAGGTTTCCAACCAGCTTACTAGTGTCTTACATTAATTAAAGGGTAATTTGAATTAAATGTGTGACAAACAACATAGTCTTTTGGATCTGAGGGAAAGCACTCATCTCTAGGATCTGGTGGTATCTAAATAGCAACTATGAGAGAACACCAGGGAGTCTAAAGTAGTGTTTACACACAGTGGCAAACAGTGACCAGCAGGCATCAGATACTGTAAAGCTGGAGGTCATAAACACACAGTTTGGAGATGATGATAGCAGCCCTGTCCTTGTGGTCCTGTCTCATTTTGATCAGAGCTAGTCTCACTCTATTTCACAATGTGGTGACTGGACTTAGGTCACCACAAGTAAGAGTCATCTGGCCAAGTGTAGGCATCTGTAGTATAAATGTCAACATTTGAATTAGTCACCCTTTTCTGTCTTCACCAACAAAATCCAGAAAAGATTGGTAGGGCATGACTATCTCACCCACAAATAGTCATCTAAAATCAGTCAGATATACTCCATCCTACAAGTTCCTAGACAGTTACATTGGAGAGGTTTAAAGTCAGTGAGTGGCACCCCAAATATCATCAGATGTTCTCAGAATGCCATGGGATTTTCTATAGGCATTCCAGCAGTTATTTCTTTATCTTTGTGATAGAACTTCTAACAAATGCATTTTTTAAAGAATATTGGTTTTGTCCTTTAGCCATTCCCCCCCCCCCAATCTAGTGCTAGGGAAAGTCTAGCAATTAACAGGATTGAAGATAACCAGAATATAAGTGTTCTGTTTACAATACATGCAAATTTTTTTTTTTTTTTAGTCTTGCAGTCTGTTCACCAAAGCATGGAAAGACTCTCACATACCTTGACAAGGTAGAAGAGGGGAAGACACCACCTCTGATACATTGTTATGGACTTGATGACTACTGTAATGTGTAAAAAGACTCTTTTAATGGAGTTACTGGATTTACAGCGCTAGTCTTGTGCCTTCCAAATTTTCTGAAACTTCTACACCATTAGACAAAGATAGGTTTAAATATTTCACCAGATCAGATCTTCCCATCCACATTAGTGGTTGGATTTTTACATCAAATTTACATTGATTTAAACAATTAGTATCAAGCATGGGCTGAGTGGAATCAGGGCCTTAGTACTGGAATCCTTATGGGAATAGCTAAAATGTACAGTAACTTGAAAAGTGATGTAATTTTTTCTCAAAGTCTCAGGAAAATATATAATTCATCTTAAAGCACTTTAAAATCCACTTCAAAAATTTAGCCTCATTAAAGGTCTTTAGACCCGTTAGAGGCGTATCACTTTAAAAGGACATTCAGGTTATGGCCTTTAAAACTTTTCAAAGTTTGTTGCTAATGGAAATGATGGATTGGTTAGCTAGGAGCATGAATACTCATTTTAGCAGTAAGGAAAGTCTGACAGCAGTGCATGCTCCTCTGAAAGGTGATGACAGTATACCTTATTCTCCCTTAACAGATTCATTCAGATTCTGAGCTCAGTTACACAAATAATAATACACATTTGCATTTAATTAAGCACCTTGAAATATGTGTTGTTACATTTGAATCCACTCTCAGTGCAGAGCAAATTAACATTTTTAAGAAAATTTTGAATTTAGGAAAATATTGAGGGTGGTCAGAACTTGGAATAGATTGCCCAGAGAAGTTTTGGAATCTCAACACTGGAGATGATACTAAAATTTTGAGAAGCCTGTCAAATTCTGAAGTTGGATCAAACTTCAATGCTGAATCTGCTTTAAATGGAGGTTCGAAGCAGATGACCTCCAGAGGTCCCTTCCAATCTAAATTACTCTATAATTCTTATTTACTAGTTTCAGCTTGCCTGACCTTACATTCAATGCAATTGTTATGAAATCAGTAAGTTATTTGGAATCTGTGACACTCCTCTCATTTAGAAAAGGAAGTGAATCTAATTATCTATTTAGAATTCCACTGGTGACTTCTTACTCTTAGACATTCCAGCTGAAGTTTAACTGGCTGTTGCATGCCAATTACGTGTTTTGTTGTAACAGTGTTAATTAATCCATGTCTACAACAAATCTCTGGAGCTCCTTGCAGGCTGTCCTTCTTTTCTTGCTTTTGGCATCGGTATAGTAGGTGCATTCTGCCAGTTGAGAGCTTTAGAATCTCCCTTCTGCTGTAATTGTCTAGTCGTGGATGAAGATTTGCTTACACTTTCAGATGGCAGAAGAACACTGGAGTTTCTACACCAAATTAAATTTGCTCTTCAAACTGACAAGCTATAAGGGCAGAAGCCAGTACAGAATTACTAAGGAACAGAGGCGAACACTCTCCTGCTTCACCACACACAATGATTACAACTGGTTGTATAAAGTTGTACTTCTTTCCCCAGGCTCTGTTCTCAACTGCACTGAGGCAAATTCAACTTAGAACGTGTACATTCAGCTCCTAGGATAGTCTCTAAGTGAAATTCAGCAATAACAAGCAGTTGTGTGAGACTGATCTTGCAAGTGAGGTCCTCAGACAACCCAGCAAGTCTGTACTGATCTTGAATTTAATAGGTGTTTAATGGAATACACTACCAGTGTGGGAGGGTTGAATGTGTACAACAAAAAAAACCCTAATATAACAGTAAACATCAAAGCAGGCTTGTCCTACAGTATGAGTCACACCAGCTCAGAAGACACTTTGCAGACAAATTGAAAGTATTAATGTTAATAATTGCAATTGTTCACATCAAACCTGAAATTAATTTGGAAGCAGATAAATACATATATCATTTAGTTCGTCATTAAGATAGTTAAATGTAGATGTCTATAGGAAAATGATGTGTCTAAGATCTTTCATACTCCATGGAGATCTAGTCATTGGAGACTTGAAAATAGATCAGCTGAACAGACTATAGGACACAATTTAGTTTCTGTCCCACAGGTACCTGGCACCATTTGAGATATCTTAGGCTATCTGAGACATCTGCATGGGGCTCTTAGGTCTGACCCAGGATCCACAGAAGACTCATGCTTTTCTGGACTTGTAGTAGAGGCCAGGTGGGATACTCAAAAGCATCCCAAGTGACCCCCAAATGCCTAAGTTTAATGCAGAAGAAATGAGTCTTTTGTTGATCAGAATCACCCTCAATTCATTTGTGCACATAAGGTTATTCTCTGCTCCATCTGAATCTCTGTGGGGATCAAGATATCTTTGGGACTGGCAGATATGTCTCGAGGTTGATGGAACACTTTTTGGACTGTTAGCTGGAGGCCAGGCAGCATGGCTTGGGGCATCCTGTGTGAAGGAAAATGGTTCTGTTGCCTGTGTTCTTTCTGAGGGCACAATTTTGGAAAAACGAATAAATGCCTCAATATGAATAGATTCCTGTAATTAATAGCCTCCTTTGCTTATTTTTTATTCCTTTGAACCAGTCATTGCCATGAAGCTCCTAGATGGAGGTGGCCAAAGAAAGAGCCGGGGGGAGGATGGACAAGAGGTGCAAATGCTGTGCTGGGAGGGTGGGATGCAGCCCAACAACTGCCAGGAGCTGCTTCACTGCTTCTCAGAGCCTCAGACCTTCATACACATAGGAATGAAGCATGGCATTCCTAAGCCTGACCTGAGGAAGAGATCTCCTCCTTTGGGTCATATGGGAGGAGGGTGACTTCTGGTACTGATCTTCAAAAGGATGTGGGGACAATACAGACTAGTGATTTGGGAGAAGGGAGAAAAGCAAAAGAACAAATGTCTGAGGGGCAGCTAAGATAGGCATGTACAGACGGTCATAGCAGTCACGCAATGGTTACCCTCTTGGAATAAGACAACAAAGGAAGCTACTGTGGAGAGAGCAGACTGATACCCTGAGATTACTTTCTCAACCACCTGAATTCTAGTCAGCTCCCTCTGCTGTAGCATTGTCCCATCTCATTTTCTTTTCTTAAAATTTATTTTATATCTGTGGTATTTTATGACAGGCATTGGCAAAGTCACAGTCTCCTCTTCACCTCATCTGACCAAGTTTTCTTTGAGAAAACCATTCCCTTGCCAAGGATAAGGCTTGGAAATGGTGAAAGGATGTGGTGATTCCCCACCCCACGGCTGCTGATTGCCCACCCTTGGTGGGTCACGGGACTCCGTGGTCATGCTGCTCGGTAGCTGCATTGCTCAGGCTGCTCGGTTGGGGGATCTTGGTGGGATCCTTGACACTGGACAAGTGTACTGGGTCTGGGGAAGTGATAGAATGACTTGGTGGATACTTGGCATTTAGCCAAAGTCAAACCAACACAAGTCATCTCAGACGACTTGGGGGTCTCATTGCCAAGTGGAAACCTGACTTAGTTAAGAATGGGGTCCATGAAGTGACATTCCTAACTGCAGTGATGTGCTGTTTACTGAAGATGAAAAATAAATGTAATACATTAACGACACAGGGGAGCATGTAAGAGGAATAACATTGGCACACAGTAAAATATGCCAGGACAGCACTAGTCACAGCCCTGAACAAAGATGAAGATGAACTTCTGGGAAAAATAGACATACACAGTAGAACAAAATAGACAGCAGTCTTCAGAGTTTCCCATTCTGTTCAGCCTCTAATATGTTACTGTACCAAAAATCAAGGCAGATTCTTTTTTTTTCTTTTTCAAAAAAAAACCACCCAACAACCCAGAAGTTGTTTTTGAAATTCAGCTGTAAAAAGAAGTCTGAGAGTGAGATCCCAGCTTTACTCAAACAGGAAAAAAACCAGAGAACTCACCATACTGGCCACAGAAACACAAACAGTTCACAGTAACTCATGAATGAGCTAAACATGCCAGTAAAACAAGGATATATAAAGTAAGTTTAGTCACAGTGATTCATTGCAGTGGTATGTGTCTTTTTCTCCAAGACCCCTGCACACTTTGCAGTCATTGTGCCTTAGGGGTAAGCATCATTTTATTTTCACTTTTGCCTGCACTGTCAAGCTCTATATAAGGACTGGTTGCCCTCAGCCTGTGTTATAGTCAGTGGAAAGATAAAGGCTCTTCCTGCTGCGATTCAGCATTTTGATGTTATAATGTCTACTTTAACATGAAGTCATTAACTCTCATTGGTTATTTCCCTCCAGTAACTATAGAGGGTGTCTGGAGTATTTGAGATAAAAAATTCCTATCAATATTGTCAATATTCCAACTGAAGCGAACACCTACATTGCCACTTCACAGAAGTCTGTATCACATAGGAAGAGTATCACCTCGGTAGTGCTTTGTTTGGTTCTCCTTTGCTGCAATTGTTGAGGGATGGTCAATGTTTGGCAGCGTTAGGTTCCACCCTGTGCCCACAGTCCTCTTTGTGAGGGCCTAGAGTCCCGTGGGCTGAGGGAAGCACCACCCATGGAAGTCTGATTTGTGATCTGGGCTCTGGCATGAAGCTGTTACACTGGTGGCAGTACTCTGGATCTGGAGACCACTGGACCACTGCAGTGTCTAATGTGGCCAAGGAGAATGATCACAGCAGAAAAGACTTGCTACAACTTTGCACCTACAGACATGCCTGCTTCTGTTGACATTTGGCTTTCATTCAAACGGTGCCTACTTGCCTTTCCCTGGCATGCCACTGAAAGGCTGGTTGATGGAAATCGAGGTTACTGGGCATCAACCACACTCTATTACATCAGTCTGAAAAACTGTCATTTGTTCTTTCCGGCTCCCTGGTATCTCATCCCCTGACCTACCCAGACAATAAACCCTATCACTAAATGGTTCCCTAACCTCTCAGAAAGGGTTTTAGTGGCTAGTACTAAAATACCTAGTGGATAATCATGACAGTACTTTGACAGCTTCTAAGGACTTAAAAGCACTTCACAAATGTGCAGGGACTCAGACTGTATCCTGCGCTAAGCAACGAACCACCTTACTCTATTTTCCAGGTGACATCCCTAATGATCAGAAAACAACTCAAGCTCTGTCGATATTATAAGAACGTTTGTTGTTTTATTCTTTTTGGTGGGTACAAAAACCACAGTTTCTTACACAGAACAAGATTATAAATAATATCTGTAACATGAGTGACCCGTAGTCTCTTTTGATTCTACACTGCAGACTGATGACGTACTCTAAACATTTTATCATTTTGTTTCTTGTATTAGACAGATGCAAATCTGTGGAACACGGAATGATGGAACAGAATGAAGGTAACAGCAAACAAGAGGATGACCAACAACTTTTATAAAAAAAAAGTCTCTCAATTTTATTACAGTGATGGCATTTTATATCAATTATTGCAATGAATTGTTCCCTAAGATGGTTAGAAAAAAGAATTGTGTTGTCCTCTACCGAATTTACATCAGTTAAAAAGCAAGCATGTTTCAATATTCCTCCTTTTTCAAAGAAAATGTAAATAATTTCTTTATTTTTTCACAGGATTTACATATTTATTATTTTCTTATCACAGTTTAGTGATTCATTTCTACAGCTGAACAGCTGAGTATTCTTCCATTGTATATATTGATGTTCTGGAGACACAGGTTAGCATGTTCATTGACTTCTATAGCTATTTTTCTCTCTTTGTCAAGACAAAGACCAAAATGTTGTCCTTTCTGAGCATGTTCTTCACAGTTTAATGCGCTAAATTGGCAAGTCTTATTAGTTTAAGTCCACTCAAGTGAAATTTGTTGCTGTTAATACACCCTTCCCAGCCCCCTCCCCCCAACAAAACTAAATTATGAATTTTCCTGATATAAAATCTGAGTTTGGGTTTCCGAGCTGAGCTCATGCACACATTGTTGCTGATGATGTCTGGCGCATTTGGACGTACTTCCCTTTCTCAGCCAAATTATTAGTTCATCAATGACACTCCCATGTCGTTACAGTCTGTGCTGTGTTCCCATCAGTCACCAACACAGTTTGATTAAGGCACTCAATTATTTTTTTGGTTTTTATGGTAGGTCCGATGCAATTACAGCCAATCCTGAACTTTGTCTAATTGCAGTTCCAGTATGCACGGCCTTTGGGCAGTCAGGAGTCAATACACGTCCGTTTTCTCCCACACTCCCTGTGATGGATAATCTGGCTTTGTTTCTTATGGCTTCAGAAAAGGTAAGCTAGGTGTGGAAAAAAAGGAGAAAAGAGAAAGTGTTACAATGTTTCTGTGCTTCAACAAACCAGGACACAGCAAACACCAAAATATTAAATTTTAGACATCTGCATTTTTTCATGTTAGCATTAAATATAATAATAGTCATCATCATAAATATAAAACATAGTCTTTAAATCTAGTAGGGGAAAAAAGACTAGCAATTCTGAGGGTAAATTTCATTACAATATATCATTACTGATTGAAATATAAAATCTGAATTTGATCAAGAAATTAACAGAAGAGGCAATACCTTCACCTAAACTACTTCAAACTACATTTATACACAGTGAAATGAGAACCAAGATCTTTTATGAATCTGAAAGCCTTAGCATCTGTGAATAAAGTCATGCACAGTTGTGTATAGGCTTAGACCTTTAACTAGGAATGTCAAGACAAAATATAACTATTGAAAATTGCTTATAAATTACAATAGCTATATCAGCACACGTTTAGTATCAGTAAATCTTAGAACTGTCTTCAAATCTCTTCTCATATATATATATTTTCCTGCAATCAGAGAGGGTGGGAACTTTCAAAGGAAATGTAGTTTATTGAGAGAAAATACAATTTTCTGTAGTTTTCTAATTTTTCCACAAGAAGGTTTAAAATTTTATTACCTCAGAACCTTAAGTTTCAGATAAATCAGAACAAAATATCTTGTTTAGGGACTAATTGAGTCAAGCAAAAAATTTGGATTTGTTAAAAAACCTAAGATTTGTAGTTATGCCACCTAACTAGTCATCCAAAAATCACTTAACAATCTCAGAGAGCTCTCTCGTGTGATATCAGAAAAAGACAAGATGACTAGTTTAGAATAAATGATTTCCAGATGACTAAAATTAGGGGAGGTGTCTAAGGTCAACCAATGCAGCAAGGACACCTGGAACAGGCACCCAAACTATGCTATGTTGAAACAGATTTCAAAGATACCATGTTAAGATATTAATTAGTGGGAAAATCTGATTTCTAGTCAGCAGAATCTATAGCCTGTGCAACTAACTCATGTAACTGGTGTGCAGGGATGCAATCTGAAATACCAATTGAAAAAAGAGACAGGAGGGTGCATTCACATAGGAGCAAAGGGATGACAAACGTCATAAAATCATTTTATTTGCCTTACTACTGATCTCTGCAATTAGAACTTTGTCCCTCTGAGCCCGGTTTCTCCTTCTGAGGTAGCAGTGAAATCCTGAGCTGGTGTTTGATATGCTGAAGTAATTTAATATATGAGTGTGTATGTATAGGGATGAGGGAGATTCCTTAACAATCCCAAACATTTCCACTGCTTCTGGGTACATGTCAATGAAAATGCACCAGTCTAATATTGTATTGCTATAGTAGTTCCTTCAAAAAAGAGTTCTCAGAAGTACAAGCTGCTGTTGTGGCACAGCTGGAGCTTGGATATAAAAGCAACTTTCCAAATCAATCACCCTAAAACCCTCAGTCCTCCCAAGCAGGTGAATTCAGGAAACGACCTCAGCTTACATAGGACATTAGGGTATTCTCCTTATGCTGGAAAACCTTGGCTTTGATAATCATTGATTGCAATGTCCAGAGTCACCCTTTGAAAAGTTTCCCCAATGCCACAGTACTTTGTGACAGGGACTATTACCAAACATATCATACATAATTCCAACAGCTAGATATAGAAAGGGAGGCAGAGCTAAATGAGGGGGTGGGGACCTGGGCCCATACAGTACCAAAAACCTCAACTACTGCCCAGCAGCAAATAAAAATCTATGCATTTGCAAAGCACAGACACAATGCAACGTGGGGTAGCTCTACATTGTGCATCTCCAGAGTCCCATTGCAAATGGATGTCAAGGACTGATAACTCCCCGAAGAAATGCACAGAACATGTTTTGGTCAATGGCAAGAAAAAACAAAGATGTTTTAGTTTTGGGAAGGTATGAGAGTCCAAACCAGATTAGAATGCAAACTTGGGTGGAAAAGGGACAGCTTACTCCAGATGTACTAAATTTCCCAGAAAGTCATCATTATGTACCAGCTTCTCTCCATCACTTTGATCAGCTATCTGTTCATGGCCATTCAGGGCTCGACACTGGGAAATCTGAGAGGTCAGATTTACATAGGATATCCAAGTTATGCTTAACTGTTGTTTAGAGCTCAGTCTGTAATAGGTTTCTGGCCATTGACAACACACTCAGGACAGAAAGACAGTAAAAAGGGATCCACCAAAAAAAAAAAAAAGAAAAAAAAAGAAATCAAATAAGAATAACATACTATTTCTCATGAGCCTTCCACAGAATAACAGAAAAAGCTGCAATAAAGCAACTCCTCTCTTCTCATGGCAGAGATTAACAACAGCTCAGCAACACACCACAGAAACAACCCAGACAGTTAACAAAGGCAGGAGGAGCAGGTCAAACTTCTGCTCGGGAAGGTGCCATAAGGAAAGTAAACAGTAAGTGTCTGTGTTATATTTTAAACTACACTATAGGTAATAAGCCAGGCTAATACTCTGCTTAACTATGCTGTTACAATTTCAGATTTATGGCCTGACTGCAGGAACAGTTTCAGGAGAGACTGGGATGAGAGGGAAAAGTCTTGGTATTTACTGTGAATATTACCCAAATTGTGAAAGTCTCCGTGCTTAGTGTATGCAGTTAATAGTGATAATGTATTTTCAAATATGTAATTAGTTTTGATTAAATTAGTTGTGGAATTAATCATGTGAAAACATGACTGCCCTGGTCCTGTTGGGAAATGGGAATTCAGGAAACTGATATCCTCAGTCTATATAATACAAACATCGTAGTCTATGTGGGTTATTTTGTTGTTCAGGCTCCTCTAGTACCTAGGTCACATGGAGATGTCTTTGGCACAAATATTTAAGATTAACTTTTAGTGAATTTTTCTATCATCTTGAATATGAAATTGGAAGTATACAAGCCAAAATAAGTACATTACACATTTACTGAGCCATCCTGTAGCACTTCATCTTTTTTTGTAATTTTTTTTTCATTGCCTTTTGTAGTTTTATAATTAATTTTTTTAACTATTGACAACAGCGTGGGATGGGAGAGCAAGAGAAGGCAGCTGAATTGGAAGGTGGTTCATGAGCTTCATGGCCCACTGAGATGGCCATGGAGAGGCGGTGGTGGTGTCTGGCTGGATACTGGGACAATCCCCTCAAAAGCCTGTGGGTTTGGGGTGAGGAGCTCAGTGGGGCTTTTCCCTAGAGCATCTGGAGGGAAGGCTGTTAGGCTTTGCACTGTTCTCAGGGCAGCAGCTCAACTAGTGTACTAAGGGCTTACTACTGATACACAAAAATGGGAAACTGATGCACAGGAGAAGAGGAAGGGATTGTTCCATCCTTAAAGCAAACTTCCTTCCCTGCCTTCACCAGATGCAATAGCCTGTCATCCCTTCTGAATGTCTTTATCCCACACATACAGACTAGTCCTACATTTTCATTTTATGCTGCCTCACAGGCAGGTGAATTTTCCTGATCCAACTCACTTCTGACTGGATTAAACTAAAAGAAAAAAACATGGTAATGAATATTAATGGCCAAGTGGGTTATTTAAGCTATTTTATATTAGTTTAAAAGATATACTATTAAAACTATTTGCTGTTAGCTTAAGAAGTCAGCATGTTGGTTACTCATGCAGATTAGAACCAAGAAATATTTTTCTGTATTAGCAAGTTATAGTCTCAATACAATCCCTTTACTCCTTGGATAAATAAACATATCAAAGGTTTCAAAATGCATCAGACAGACACATTTCTGCAGAAATATTTGTAACCAGTGTTGTGGGCTCTGTACTACTGCCAACTATCAGGGGTTTGTGACCAGCATGTGCACGAACAGATGGCACAGTCACCCTGTACAGAGCACAGCACACAGATAACCCCTCGCTGCCTGCGTGGCTAGGGACCTTGGCAGTCTTTCACATATAAGCGTAAGCGTTTTTGTAAGAAGTTCACATGCTGAAATAAGTAGAATGAAGAATTTCAGAAGTCTATAAATATTTGCTCAAAATCCTAGTTTTTTTTTTTTTTTTTTTTTTTTTTTTTTTTTTTTTCTGGTGAATTTTTAAATGTCTGCACTGTAAAATATTTTTAAGCGATTGTGAGAAGTTTTGACTGACCCAAACATGAATTTTCAATAAAATAAAATGCAATATGGGCAATTTTTATATAATTTTTCCTATAAGAATTCAACTCTGTGTTGCAGGTCCCACAAAAATCCAAACTTCAGAGAAAGGTACTTACGATATTTCCTTAAAAAATAAAACTCAGCCCTAATAAGGCTAAAATAAATTCTACAAGTATAATCATAGTATTTGTTTCACTGGAATCACAGAGCTAGGTAAGAACTCGGGGGATTGTTGAGTCCTGCCACATTCAGCATGCTAAGCCAGTTTGGGTCAGGTCAGTATTTGGATGAAAGCTTTGTTTTTCTGTTTGCTTTCTTTAAAACTATGTTTTGGATGCACTGCACCCTGTAAACTTTGTGAGGAATATGCTTTGTGGGACTCTTACTTTTATACTAGCCTGGGTACATTCTCAGCTGTGGGCATATCACTAAAGAATTTAAAGGAAAAAGATGTCTTCATTTGCATTTTGCACAATTACTTTTATGGGATTATGTCTTTTTAAGACCCTTATTATTGACAGCAGGCAGTGAATTTGGGAGATTTAATATTAGCATCGGGAAGTCCCGACTCCTGGTTCACAGTAATGAACACTGGCCTATGAGTCCCCCTGACACCTACTATGACTCACATTTTCACTAGTGAACAAAGTACACAGTTGTTTTTTTTTTCACCTGGGGAAATTGGGCAGCTCTGTTACAATTAAAATATACCCAGGATCATGACCTTGTACAACAGCGACAGTATGTTTGGGACAGTTTCCCAGCCAGCGTACGCCAAGCCCCCTCCCTTGCCCCCCGAGAACCCACCTATTCCTCGCAGCGCTCCAGCTATCATGCTCAAACACCATTCTCTGCTCACTCTGTGTTTGCTCTGTACTGTATGGTTCGGTATTGTACCGGCTGTGCCTTTAGACTGTAAGCTCCTCGGGACAGGGACCTGTTATGTGTTTGGCACACTTCACCTATTGTACAGCGCCGTGTACTCCAGCGCTATATAAATAATAAATAAAAAATAATAATTGCATCTCCAGTTGTTTTCTTCAAAAATTTTTCTAGGCAACATTAAAATTATATTCTTCATCTTCTTTCCCTACATTTTTGTTTCTTACTTCCACTATAGGGATGGCTCAGGGATTTCAGGAAAATGCAGCTCAAGCTTTTTGTTAACAGAGGAGGCGTGGTCTGCAATTTGCAAGGGCAAGGGAGCTCAAGGTAGCACAAAAGGACAAGGTTCCTAGCTGCACCTTCACTTATAAAGCAGCCAGTATAGCATGGGAGCTATGTAAAAGTTATATTTAGAAGCTCAATTTGCTGTTACGTGCCATTTCCAAAGGTCAGAGAGTTGATTTGACTAATGATTAGTTGGCAAGATACTCATTGCACGAATGACAACAAGTACATTAGTAAACCATCCCTGCATGCCTACTCAGGGGAACTACACAGGATGCAGCTTGGCAACATCAGAGGTTCAGTCTCTGAAATCACTGCGCATCTAAAATCTAAAATACACTAGCCCTGAGCTAGGTAAGGGGGTACATTACTGAAAGCTGAGGACGATAACCAAGGTCTATTCATTGTTTAGTGACTTTTTGTGGTTATTATAGTGGGCAAAGGTTGACCTGAAGCAGGATATTGTGAAAAAAATGCCACACAATTAGCATAAAACATGTATCAAAGGGAGGGTGAAGAAACAGGGTGAGGAGGAGGGAGAGAAGGTAAAACAACATTTAGACTTCTTGTAACAGTGCCTTGTCTTCCATTAGGTTAATGATGGTTCAGTGACGTTGCCTATCCTAAATCTTGATTATAATGAAGTCCCAGTTAGGGCCAACATTGAATACTAAAGGCTTACAGCAGTTTGTCACTAGTAGAGTGCAAACCTTTAGGAAAATAGACTGGCCAATCAAGTAATTAAACACTGGACCTCTGAATATATATTTTATGATTTCAAATAGTTGTCATCTCCCAACTGATTTGACAACATTGAGTTAACAATGTTTTTTATTAATGTTAAAAATTTCTTGCAATGCAGATGTCTATTAGCAACATAGAATAGTATACTGTACATCTGCAGCCAAAAAAACTGAACCACTTTGCACTGAAGTTTTTCAAAATATAAAGCTCTGTTCAGAAGCAAGCACCACTAGACAGACATGTCACAACACTGCGTTACAAGATGCATCACCCACTCACTGTAGTAGGCCCTAAGTCCTACCCCTAAATTTTAATACTTTCGGTTCCATATACGTTGTAACCTTCTCTATAAGTTGCTAAATTCTGGGTATTCTGCGAGGAAGTTGGGTTAAAAGTCTGTGCACTCTTTGCCACCTTCATTCGTTTCGCCTCTGCCCTGGACTTGTAACAGAACTCTATCAAAGCCACCAGCATTGCCAAGCCCAAGCCTCCAACCAGAATGTAGAAGACTCCAGCAACGTTGCTGAGACTCAAGGCACTCGTCTTGTCCTGGGGAAACAGAAGCGACACAGTTAACCCTGGAAAACAGACCCCCAGGAGCACAAGCTGTATGTTAAAACATTGGAAGTACAAATAAATAACAATGTTTAACTGAGATTAAGTGACAGTTGTTTACATACGTCTCACAAAATTTGACCTATCTGGATCTGTAAAATATATTTTAAGCGCCTAGTTTTCCTGGTCAGCATAAAAAAATACTACCAGTATATTGCCAACATATAAGGATGGCATTGCTCCACTAAGTGGAGAATTAAACAATTACATATCTAGCTCTCTTTAGGGGACATTTTAGTGCTGATATGAAACTGCTTTTACATAAAGAGCTTTAAAAGCCTTGGAATCCAGAAATCCAATTATATCAGACAAGAGACTGCTTGATCTTTACAAAACCAGTAATTCTATTTGTGGTAGGCACTGATGTTGATTTAAAAGATCCAGACTGAGTTGCTGATACTTAAATGACAGGTGAAAATAACATGTGAGGTTTAAGCTATTTCTTTGAGCAAACACTTCCTTTGAAAGTGTACACTGTACCATACATATCGTGATATACTGCCTCTAACCAATCACTGTATTTTGTTTCTATTTTATTACAGATACAGTTCTGGAACATGCCCATGGACTACTAAGGCTCAGCAATAGTATAATCTTAAATAGCAATTTATGAAATCTTATACATTATTCGTAATTTAGACAACAGTGAGAACTTTAGCAAAGTATTAAATATACATAATTTTATAAACGAACACCTTCTTGGACGTACTGTAGTAACTATTTTACATTCCTCTATATTTCACTGCTTAGTTATAAGGTCTATATTTTGATTTGAAATCCATGTGCATATTTAGCACAGTTCTCAAGGAACTCTCTTAGGATTCACTTCTATATACTATATCGTGTGCCTTAAGATACTTATAAAGCTTTATTCTTAGGCAGACAGTATAATCTCTACCTAAAGTAAGGTGAGTACTTAACTGATGACTGTAATCTCTATGAAATTTTAACTTACAAAGATTGTAAAATATTTGGATGTTTAATTTAAAGAGGCACTATTTATTGTGTAATCAGTAGATTAGCACAGTAACAACTCCGGTGGATGTGTAGACTTCTTTGAGGCTTATAGCCGGGTTCTGTTTTCTCTGTCTCTTTTTAGTTGGCTAAGAGGACTCTGGATATCTTGGAGGTGACTGTGTTCCTCTCGTGACAATTGCTAACACGGTGCTTGCAAACAAGGAGGCAGGACTGAGAAGGACCTGACCTAACACACATGGTGGGTTGAGGCTTTCTCAGCTGTCATCTGCAAGTACTCTGCCATTCTCTTAATTGGTTTGCCTCCTTTCTCCAAAGCACTTGTCAGAAAAAGCAAAGCACGTTGGAAGTTTGTTTCCCTGGCTAATTTTACCTGCTATTCATCAGGATAACTCTCAGGGCATGAAGGCAGCAAGCAGTCACTGCCCGTCACGCTTTCCTTTTAGCTCTGGACAGCACAAGCTGGCACAGAGACAGGTGCTGTGAGGAGATTTGACTCCCCGAATACAGGGCTGGCACTGACTGTGGTGCTTCCCAGCCATCACAAAACAACTGCTTCTGTGTTTGTCCCCAAATAGAGAGAAATAGAGAAGACTCCACTCCCTGGAGCTGTCAGGATTACTGTTTGGGAGGGAATGGACTAGGGTAAACACTGGGAGCTGTAGAGAGCTATTAATTATTGAAGCCTTTCACTTCAAAGCTCAAGTCTTTCTTGGCGCCTCAAGGAGCCAGCGACCTTCCCAAGGGCACCAGGCACAGCCACCCTTGGTGGCGATGAAAGGCAATCCTTCCCGCTGGTGTTTTTACTTTTCAGAAAACAGCTGAGTGAAGCCAGCTTCAAAAGGAGAAGGTATAAAGGGACATTTCCTAAGCAGTCAAAGGGGAAAGTCTATCCCCTCTAGGCAGGAAGGAAACAACTAACCCAACCTGCCTCCTCCAGAACCAAAAAACTACCTTGTAACTCTTCAGCAGATGCCCTGAATATGTAGGACAATTTTTGTTGATTTATATCACCGAAGACTTTAAAAAGTAATAGTGCTTCTTTAAATTAAAGTGTGACCGCCATCAAGATGGGGCAAAGCTGATTCGTTCTGTGTCTACAGCTGCTTATTTTATTTCTAAGTCATTTTGCTTATTACTTCCTTTACTGCTTTGTGAACACGATAGTAGGTCCCGAACTGCAGCGACTGACCTTACTTCCAGAGTCCTTGGGTCCACATTCACCTTTATCGTACCACCATTTGTTTTTCAGCTTGTCTAAGACGCCTGCCTCACTGAGTTTCAAAACGGCAAGGTTTACAGGAGTTCTTCACGTGGAAAATAACATAAATAACATTATATATGTTATTTTATGTTATTCAAGTAAAACTACATAGAATCGCATTGCAAAGTGACAGAGCAGAGGCCACAGTGGGTGCTATGTCGTGTACTGTTGGCCCAGGTTTAGAGACAGACATACGACCGGGACCTGCTCCATCGCTTTAGGTAACAGGCACATACTGCTGGGGAAGATTTGTAAATAAATAGTATGCAATTACTGTGAACCCAAAACTATTGGCTTAGACATATTAACAACATACCCTTCAGAGACATGTATAATACAACTGGATACACGAAATAAGAAAAATAGTGTGTTCCTTGCTTTCAATCTATTTTTAGTTTGTATGCATAAAAACTAATAATGTGACTTGGCCATAGCTATTTCATTTATTGCCCTCAAAACTATCCTGACAAGAGAAAGATGTTTCGTACAGTTTGCTGCCCATAACCACTTGGCACAGACCTGTAGTCAGGATGTCTGCATGCACAGAATTTAGGAGAAGGGCTACAATGCCCTTATCCTCAACTAAGAACATGACTGCCATCTTTCCTTTCCATTTTCTGTTTCAACGTTATTTTAAAATTAAAAGTTTTTCCTTAAATCTCACTGATTCACATAATTCCTTCATGGGTTCCAGGCTGATAATAAATTATTACTTGGAATGTCCTTCTTTTACTAGTGGTATTTGCTGTGGGTGACGTAACAGAGTTTAATATTGAGATGAAACCTAATCTGATACCTCAAAGACATGAACTGCTACAGTTTTACACTGAAATTACTTAAATTCACTGAATAACCTCAGAGTATTACGGTAACGCCCCACTTCAAGTGGTCGTACCAGTTTATTTTCTAAAAACCTATTAAATGATTAACAGACTTATTTTGTATATTTTCCACTTTGAATCACTGACTGTCCAATTCTTAAGGTGGATATAGAATATATTTATGTGCAGGTGTGCATGAAAATACAATATATATCAGAGAAGGACTTTGATAAATAGAAATGGCATGTAACAGCCTTCTGGTAATGTTATATGACATAGAACCTGATCCTGGGTGTGCCAGCAGATTCCCATGGGAAAATTAATTTCTCATAATACACCATAATCCATGCATTGCTAAGATGTTAACTCATGAATTCAAGGCTTAATAAATAACCAGTGAAAGCATTAATTAGTATAGTGTAACTGACCTACTAAAATAGTTATTATGAAAGAAAAAAGGGCCTTGGTACACTGTAACTGGTTTAACTGGAAATCCCCAAATACTTATGTATGAATGGATTTGTGCATGTTTATGTATATATATTTAATACACAAAAGGGTTTCTGAACCTTGTATGCTGCTCTTAGCTTTAGGGATCTTGTCTTATACATTCTGATTACTCTTTGTATATATACATAAAGGGGGGGAATTCACTTCACCTCAGTTTTTACACCCATAAATTTTGCCCCAAGCTTTGGCTGCCTGTCTAGGCCTTCCTGCAGTTAAGGGAAAAAAAGATAGATCCTTCCAAAAGGTAGGCTTAGATACCACTTTTAACAAAGGATGAAGCATGCTGTTGAGATGCTCACTTCTGTTCATTTACTACTGAGGAAGACTTGGTGCCTCAGAAAAATGACAATTTTTGACAGCTACAGCTGAGTGAGAGGATTCTCAGGTACACTCTCAAATGATCTCTTTAAGTAAAGGATATGCTTCATCCAGTTCCCAAGTCCCATACATTTAATTCATATGGAATACTCTGCTCCTAGAACAGAAAAAACGCCTACTGCTTGATCTTTTCCAGTATTCAAACTTACATTTTGTCTTCAGGCTTCCTGGCAGCAGGTTGTCAGGTTGACAGTGGAATATGAAAGTCCCACAGCTGTGAAATGAGTGGGTAGCAGTTTGGGATGCTGGTAAGTTGCCTGTCAATACGATCCTCTGTTTGCTTCTAGTACAAGTGCGAAATAATTAATGTTATTTGGATAGCCATCATCTGTAACATGTCATACATTGGCACTGAGCCACAGTTTGGTGCTGGCAAATCCCAGCAGTGTAACAGGGCTGTTTACGACAGAGATAAGGCACATCCAGGTACTGTTCTCACATAGAAAATCAGAAACCTGTGTTCTTGCAGATTAAACTGATTAAAGTAATAGTTAGGACTGACATGAACTATCAAGACCAGCAGCAAGCTGGGACAAGTCAGAAAGCAGTTCTCTCCCAGTCCTTTGCTTGGTTTTTGAGCACTAGCAGTTTAGATTAGGTTAGGTATGGATTATTTTTTTTTTTCCTTTGCAGCTTTACTTCCTTTAATGTCATCTTTCTGTATTGTCTCTGCAAGGAAGCTCTCAGTCCTTCCTTTGGGAAAAGCAATTTCACGCTTAAAGTTGCCACGCTATCCTCAGTATACAATTGAATGCAATGGCAATGGCCAGCAGAGATGAGGTAATTCCCACTCTTCACTGAAATATGGCCAGTGATGTGTTCAAGGCCAGGCCCTTGTTTCTCATCTCCATTATTTTTGCTGAAACACTTTCTGAATCAAGGTGCTGCACAAGCTCATGGAAACCTGTCCTCTGCCCCTCACTTTCTTGACTGCCCTAGCAAGGCCACATGAATGAATGAGACATGATGTGTCTTTTATACCTCCCCTCAGACAGTCCTAGCTGTGATGAGGGAGATGCACTCTGAGCTAAATTTAAAATTAAAAATATTTTCAATATATTTAAATTTTAAAGTATTTTACACTTTCAGACCAGGATTTTGTCCCACTTTAAATCATCCAGCTGCAATGGGAAATGTACATAGTCCAATACAAGAAGCCCAGATTGACGGGCTGCAGAGTAGAAAAGCAAGATTTTTGCTTATGCTTTTCAGAATAGCAACACATAAACCTGTTTGCAATCACAGTAAGTGATTGGAGGTGTAGTGAATTTTCATGTATTTTAGGTTTTGGTTGTTTTTTCGTTTTAGTAGGTTTTCATCAGCTCCCATGGGAGATGAATGCCCAGATCACCTTGGCTTTCAGGGCTTCCAGGCATCTTTTTTTCCTTTGAAAATACCCTCTTCAAATAAGCATCATTTTGATCATGTAAGTCATGAACTCTGGCAGAGTTTGTAAAAATCAGTGTAGTTTTTCCAATGTACAACTGCCAAAAATCTCTGTTGTTATATATAAACAGGATCCATCTGCCTTGAATTCACGTAAGGATAATATATGAGAAATAGCAACTAAAATTATCCTTTATATATGGAGAAGAATTTGTCCCAGTGCAAAATTCTTGTGTGACAGCACAGAAGACCCTGTTCTTCACCCATGTGCTGAAGTCAGTGGTGGCACAGCCCAACTTGGCTGCAGGGACACTGGTTTTCTACCTTTTCATCATGTTCTCAGCCCTTCTATCTCCTCTCTCAGCTTCCTAATAATTTCCTCCTGTCCTGTCATCAATCCCTTGATGTTGGAAGGGCTGGTTTTTAAGACCCTTGGGCTGGATCTTGTGCCAGCAACATCAGCAAAATCACAGTGCTTTAAAATGGCATTAATGAAGTTCTGAGTTAGTTGTGTTCAGGACAAGGAATGGGAATTATAGCATTTAAATTACAGTACCGAGTGATTCTGAAACCAATACAGAATTCTGGTAGACAGGGATTTTGAAAATGCAGTCACAAGTATGCTTTAGGAGCATCTTCATTATCCACTCATGGCTGGGCCATTAATTAAGTGTAAGGTCAGTCTCATCTGCTGAATGAAAAACAAGGGCCACCGTGTTCTCCTGAGGACTGCCAACAGAGACTGGAGGAGAGCTCCATGAGCACAGCTTCCTTCCCCTCATACTTTTATAGAAACAGTGGAGCACAGTGGCAGAAACTGTGTTTAAATACCTTTCCATGCATTACATAAAAAGATGCTGGCATACAGTTAAGATCTGAGATAATACTTTCAAAAGCACTCATGACTTGGGGACCTCAGTTTTATGTTCTATTATGACTTAATTACTGAGGTCACTAAACCACAGGTGGTTCACACAGGGCAGCTCTCTGAACTGTCTGAATTCTGGAAGATTGCTCCTTAAAGGGAAAAATAAACGGGAAGGCTAGAGATGACCTTTTAAGAGCACAGAATGGAGGTAGGAGAAATCTTGTTTTACAGAGCAACACAAAACTTTGGAGAACTGCTCAGTTCTTATGAAACTCTCTGATTTCTGTAGTCCTCTGTACTATCATGAAGGGTTATTCTGAGTCTAAACTCTCATATTCTGACTAGTGAATCTAAAGAGTTACAGCACAGTTATCAGTCAAGCCTCAGGTACTGTATTTCTTTCAGGAGAAGAGGATGTTTTTATTCTTGTTCATGACAGTAGGAAGACCTATAATTTGGACTGGAGCTACTAACAATGCTCAGGGTTGTTATTAAATTCACACAATGAAAAGAAGTATTAGCTAGAGATGCTTAAGAGCATAGTAGGGAACTTGTTGGTAGGTGTCAGGTTTACAACAGTGCACAGTGTCCTGGTTATTCTACTACTGATAATTTGCTAGCATATAAAATTAAAATATTTAGAGCTCCATTAATCCAGTAGAAAGGGTCTCATTGACTTTAATTGATCAGATCCTACAAGACTTTCCTGAACAAGGAAATGGATTTTGTAGATGATAAATGGCTAACTTAACACTTTGGGGAGTTGGAGTAGTTGTAGTTTAAATAACAAGACCAGATGCTGCTGCAATGCACAATTTGAGAAGCATGGTAATACCTGCTCATCTCCATGATGTGTTTGGTTCTACTGCACATGGGCAGTGCAGGCACATGATAGACCCAAGGTTTCCCAAGAGCACTGATACTGCCTACTCACTCAGCTGTGCCTGGGAAAAAGCATGGCAAGAAACAGACCTAAGGTCAGATGTATGCTCCTGGCAGGCTGTCTACAGTCCTAGGACCACAGGGTGAGCTCCATCATGTTCTCCATCCTTCGCTAATGCTGCCTTGCCCACCATATTTTCTATTGCATGCTGAACTGCCTGTGTCATCTATTGTTCATTTCCACTGGCAACGTGTTTCTTCCTCCCTGCTGCATACACAGATCCTCCCCGTTTCTCTATGGACCACACTCCTTGCCTTTCTTTTCTGCTTTTCTCACCCACTCCTTGTTCTGTCACTTGCCATTACACCAAACTTGCTCCTTCAGCACTTCCAGACATTTCTCTGCCCATCCATCTACCATGAGATGCTCCCCTTTTTCTGCTTCATGACTCAGAGCACCGGTGGCCGGTAATCTAAATTTTGGAGCTTACTTTCTGAAAAGTGAGTTAAAAGCATCCTTACTTTGCTACCTAGCTGTTATCTCACTTTGCAACAACAGCAGGTTAGTGAGGAGTGTATTCAAAGAAAATGAATGTATTTTAATGATGTGACTCTCTGCCTGCGACATTTTAGAAAAATAAATAAACATTCCTCCCCCAATAATACAGAAGTTCAGGCTTGGGTGGAGCATATAATAGTAGCAATGTGGGAGACTTATCGTTCACTTGTCAACTTACAAGAAGTTGGTGTCTTCTCAACTTGCAACTAAGTGCTGTCAGGTCTAATACACCTAAGCACTTTGGAAGAGAAAATAGAGACCATTTTTGAAACTGTGACTGCTGGCGAGCAGAGCAGTGGGGGGAAAATAGGTAGAGCAGCAGGATCGGAGGCAAAGTGAAGAGGATTAGGAGACCAGTTCTGGGTGAGTGCAGAACAGCCCAAGGGATGGTCCCTGAGGCCAGGACACAGCATGAAAGAGCAGAAGGACTAAAGAAGGAGAGAAAATAGTAAGAAAAAAATATACGTAGGCAACTGTAAAGAAAGCTACATAAATTGTGTATGACAACCCAGTCAAATTTAATCATCTATGTCTGACTAGCTCTGTACCTGCACAGTTACCTCTGCAGCATTCTCTTATATATTGTTTGCACACAAACACATAAATAAACATTATTACATGCTGCCTGGCACTGAAGGGGTATTTTTAATATCTTCATCCTCCCCCACTTCACTATCTTCCACTTCCATATCTTTGCTTCTTTTCAGCACAAGGCAGTTTCCCAAAAGGAAGCTCTGAGGAGGCAAGGAAGTAGTGGCACTGTCCATATGGAAGATATGGAAATGCAGGAAGAATAAGAAGCTGTCATCACCTCAGCCTAAAATTCTTGTCTGATAAATTCTGGTAAATTCTGCCTAGGGAACCACCATGGATTTCAGTTTGCTGGTAAGATATCAGGAAACGTCAGAGTGAAGATATTTCAGCTGAAATTTGTCCTCCTATTTTTGGATACTCTTGAAAATTGTAATTTGTACCAGTATTGTTTGTGTCAATAGTGGATCCCTGAGCCTGGACCATGCATTAGATTACTGCTAGGAGTCAGTCAAACTGATTTTCACCCTTTTCCTCTACTGTCACTGAAAAATATTTTGGGTGGTACCATATAGTAGGAAGAAAAATCTGAGCCAGTATTTGCTTCTGAAGGTTTCAAACTGCTTGTTCCCAAAAGCAAGCTTGGAAAAGGCTATTCACTATGTCAGAAGATGCCGATTTCTGAAAACTGATGATAGATCTCACAGCAGAGACTGTTTACAAGTTCCCTTGGGGCACTTAAACAAATGCAAATATTTTTGCTTTGACAGTAATTGCATACACCTAGATTTCAGCTGCAGGTACCAGCAGCGCTGTGCTCCTGGTGAAGCTCTTTCTCGCAGGTAAAACCCCAGCAGATGCACCAATTACTTTACATACTGTTTACCCGCTTTTGGTGACATTGAGGCTAACCTTGGAGTCACCTCCCCCGCTGCCACATTCTCCTTTGTCGTACCACCATTTGTTTTTCAATTTGTCCAACAGGCCTTGTTCATTCAGTTTTAAAACTGCGAGGTTAACAGCATTTCTTGAAACGATAAAACATATTTTGTAAGAAACTGCACAGCTGTTAAGATGTTAGAAGGAATGAGGACTTAAGCTGTTTATAAGCTTGATCCACACACTAAATAAACCTCTCATTTCCATATTTCAAAGCTCCTGGCAGCACAAATAATTGTGATTACTTTCAAATGTGAAAAATGTCCTTCCAGTGAAGAAATGATTTTCAGAATGGTTTGGATTTTAACAAGAAAATTCTATCAACCAACCAAAACTATTTTTGCAAAATTATTATAAAATACTGCCTGGAATTATAAAAGATTTACACAGATTTATTTGAATCTATATTTAGAATATGTTTAGTGTGGGCCCAGGCTGATTTTTTCAAGCAGATAGGGAAATGTATTCCCATATACTAAAGAGGCAACATTCAGATGGCCAATGATAGGACACTGCTAGTCACAGTGCCATAAACAGATTTGACATATAGCACTTCAGAGTGATCCTGCACAAGCTATGGGCTAAGGCTGCGGAAACAGGCTATGTGAGGTAGAGCTGAAGAGCAGCACTAACAGCTTGCATGCTGCCTATGATGCTGTCTAGAGTCAGTGAACAGAAAACAATGCACAAAGAGGTGCTGGGAGTCCTGCCCATCTGAAGCTTCATCACCTGCTGTAGGCACGTCCGTACGTTTGGGATGCAGGCTCGAGAGTCCTTCTTCTTTTGCACTGAAAAGGCTTAGCTGAAATTCAAGTCCTGGGGTCTATCTTAGTACCGTGACTCCAGAGACTGCCCTGCGACCCTGGGAGAGCACCCTGTCTTGAAAGGCACCTGCAGTGTGGGGGAGGAGGGTGGCAGGGCAAGTCACCCTCTCTGGGGAAACCTGGGGACAGCGCAGCCAAGCAGAAGCTCAAATGCTGGAAGGACCAAACCCAGCCCATTCGCTGGGTGCTGAGATACAAGCAGGTAGTTGGGACATCCTAAGGACTTTTCCCTGAAGGGTATATACATGTTGTACTACCACTGGATGAAGGACAAATCCTTAATTGTTAGCAGCACAGTAGCACAGGCACAACAGACTGAAAGGGGCTCCGTGAACCTGGTGTTCTCTATCTCATGTTTAAGTGCCCTTTTTTCAGGTGAGAGAAATATCTGAGGGGCACTTTGGATCTGTGCAGGCAGAGAAGGCGTTGCCAACATGAAGGCTGAATCACAGAATCACCGCTTCTGTATGAACTCAAGGCTGCTGGGAGTGCACTGAAACTCAGGCAAGAAAGGGACACAGCTGATCCTAGGATGGGGCTGCTTCTGTTCATAACCAGAGATTTTCCTTCAAGTGTCCAGAGTGTTAAGACTGGATGGCAGAGGGTAGACAGTATAGATTACCATACAAACTCAAATGTAAAGCACTTAGATTTATGATAGGAATTACAGTCACTGACATTTTAAAATCAGTTGATAACTAATCTGCCAAGGCACTTATGCAGCCTTCATCACCTCCTGAGGAACCTCTGCACTTGTTTAACTGTATGACTTCCTACCTTTATTACTAAGAGCCTCATGAGTCAAATATCCTATTGGTACACAACTACATCAGTATTTATTCATAATAATAAACTTTTCTTTTCCTCTTTTCATGTTCAGAGGTCCCTAGTGCATCCATGCCTATCAGACATGTACATTTCTGTTGAGTGTCTGTCCAGGCTTGCCTGTGGACCTGCAGAGGCATGAGGAGCAGTGACATCATATCCTTGAAGCACCCGTCATCTCCAAAGGGAGAGAAGCATCTGTGAGTTGCCAGTAGCTTAACTACTGCTTTTCAGGGTCAATATGCAATTGAGAAAGATGGAATTTCTCTCTCTCTGAATTTTTTTAGTGCTGTCAAGATCTGTCTGTAAGGGCTGAGTGGGATTTAGCAAGAGCTATGTCTGTCAATGGCATCTTCCCCATATCAATTATGAGAGGATGCATCTCAGGTCCCTGGGGCTCCATTCTGGTCTTAGAATGGAAATTTTTCTCTCGCTCATTAGGAGAGAGATCTTCCTGGCAGACAGGTACAGACAACAGTATTTCACAGCTTATGGAACATTCCTTACAACACTGGCCCGTTTGTGGGACAAATGTCAGCTTCAGGACATACCTTCACTGTCTTCTGGTAACAGTTTTTCATATAGCTTCTGCTGGAATCGAGACAGGTCTTTGCTGACTGGTCATGAGGTTTGGAAACTGCTTGTGTGTAGATCTGATTTTATTAGCTTCACTGTAGTTACATTTATAGGAGATTTTCAATACAGATAAAGGAATTGCTTGTCTGTCCCTGAAAGTGAAAATGAGAACTGTAGGCTGTAGTGGGAGTGATAACAGACTGCTCTTTGTGGGTAAAGCTTTAAGGAGAATTTAGCAGTCAGGCTGACAAATGTGATTTTGTATAAGTGCTCTAATTATGGTTCACACTCCAGAGGGAGAGGAGCAATTGCAAAACTGGAATGAAATTGTTCATTTGTCCCTTTTGTTCTTGGAAGTGATTGCTTTTGAACTAGTCTTATTTACTACAGTTTTTTCCTACTCAGCTTTTAGTTATAAAACGTATGCTTTTGGCCTGTTTGCCCCATTCAGAAAGGTAACTGTGTGGCCAGCTTTGCCACTTTACAAATTTCCAGTACACTGAATGTCGATTTTATCTTTGTAAGAACATTGGGATTGAACCATAGGTGAAAGATGATCCTAGAAACACTATTACTTTGCTGCTGAGCAACATTACTTATTCTGAAAATGGCTTAGATATATAGCTTGAGCCTGCTGTCTACAAAGTCCATGTCAAAACTCCTTCTCCCTTCAACAGGAACCAAACCAAGGTCTAATTTAATGCTGCTATGTCTAATCGTCACACTGGGTATCAATAACATAAACAGCTCCTTTGACAGTGCTACAGATGCAGGCAGGAGCGATCATTCCCACGAAAAATGAAACATATCTCAAGAAATATCACTAACTCTCAATTCAATGAGCCACTTAAGCGCAGTCTTATTTTAAAGCAGATGGGAAGCCCTATCAATCAGTCTATCTGTAAAAGCATCTTCATACTATTTCCTCTAAACTGTAGTCTTTCAAGTATGAATGCTAAAGCTCACTGAATCAGACAAAGTCCTTATGCTAAAATCCTCAGAAAGGTTTTGTTTTTTTTTTTTTTCAACCTTTATCTTATCTTGGGTGAAGAAATTACCTGATAATTTGCAACATTTTCTTCAAGCTTTTCAAGTTAATGTCTACTTAGACCTTTTATCTGGATATTCTAAGGTGAATAAAAACCAACTAGGTGATTTTTTTTGACAACTAATACACGTTTTCATCTTTAATTTCCATGTTGAAGGGAAAGAGCTAGCTTATTTGCCAAATGTTAGAATTTATCTTTCAAAGTATTGAAGATTATCAAGGAAAATTTTCCCACAGTCATTTAGATAAACTGTGGCTGGTTGATAGTAATCCTAGAGTAATAAATAAAGAAACGAAAACCATTCATGAGAGGGTTATTTAGCTGGGTTATTAGCCATATCCACAGACGGTTTCACAGCACAATAGAGAAATGGAAATAAAAAGGATGAAGAAGTAAATGTGGATTTAAGCTGCAATCATTGCTCTGAAATTAAACTGTATTGTTTATAAATGTAAGACATTATTGTCCTCATCAAGTCTAGCAGGCCATGTAAAACCAGATTAGTTTCACACTGCTTTTTCTGTTACTTTGTTACCTAGGTCCACCTCAACATGTGGAAATACTTCCTTCTGGTCCACAAAACACAGAGACCTTTTACTCAACAGTGCTGTATCTCCCACAGAAACTTTGTAGCTGATATCCTGATAGATGCAATGGTGACTACATTGAAAAATATATATCTGAGACCTCAGAGCCAAGCTACATCACTCATACTCATCCTAGACAACGCTTCATTCTGCCACAGAGGAAGGTATTTTGAGACTTCAGTATCTGTGGCAGAAACTGTTCTTTCATCATTAATAGGACCGTATCCTCAATACCACACTTAGTCAAAACTCCCACTGAAGAACAATGTGTTCCTCAAAAAAGGAACTGAAAGCTTTGCAAGAGTAAGGGTTTAACAGTAGAAAGCAGGCAAGTGCTTTAATATCTGACTCTTAATCCTTGCTGTCACTGCACAATCCCACCTTTTCCATTACTCAGAAGAAAACGGTGTCTGTGTATGTGATAGTTAAGACAGTTCACCCAAAACTGAAGCTCTTTAGTTACAGTGATACCTCACTTCACAATTACTTGAGTGCATGGACAGTGATTTCAATGGATGATCACAGAGTTTTTTAAGCTGCCTATAGAATTATAGTATGAAAAACTTGATGAGAATGAAATCATTCTTATTTAAAATCACTTTCCATGTCCTCATAAATAAACAGTAATAAGCAGTTTAAAACGTTAATCAGTGTCACTTCTTTTTTTAAAGATCCTACTTGTGCCAACTGCAGATATGCCTTTCACAGTTAGCAAAAGATAAAACTGAACAGACAGATGACAGTGCGACTACCCAGTCCTTTGCAAAATAACATCTATCATTCCAGACAGGGATACCTCACCTGCTACTCAAAAGAACTGCAGTAGGGTGCTTGCCCAAAGACAAGTTGGCAGAGAGATCTGCTTTGTCTTCCAGTAAGTTTGGGTCACAGCAATGGTTAGCAGATGACCCATCCACTGGACTTCAGTCTATATGAAGCAGTGAGGCAGGCATTCAACAAACGACCTGACCGCTATGACATACAACACTGTGGTATCTAGCAATTACATGGAGGAGCATTTCCAAGGCTGACAGAGACACACAAAGGTCCCTGCACCACAAGGGAATGACACAGAGTCTCAGGCTAGGGACCACTGCAGCCAATATCACAAGCACTGCTGGAAATTTGAGATAGCCATAAGGGCTAGCATAGGAGGGGCACCAAATTCTACCTAATGCAACACTTCAAGCACCTATTTCAGCACAGTAACTCAGCATCTCTAAGAAACCAGAAACCAAAGCATGAAATGCATCCTGCACAGTATGATCAAGAATGTTTTCAACAACCTAATTACCACAGCCTGAATATGTGCAACAGGTAGAAAAGGCTCTCTCCAGCCTGATTAGACTTGAGTAAGTATCCACAGTCTCATATACAGCTGCTTTTTGTTTAAGTCATTCAGCTCCCAAAATCTGGAGGCACAGTGGTTCATGGGACAGGTGGAAATCATCACCCATCAGCACCACTCAGCATCATCTGTGAATGCAATTCAGAGGACTCAGCCTTGGCCTGAGCACACACAGTGAAGGAGACCTCCTCCGTGAAGTCAGGTCTCAGAATACCAGTTTTTGAATACTAAATGGTATAAAGGCACAGACGGGTCCCCAAGTACTCATTACAACAAAGGCAGGATCTCTGCTTGGAGTGTTTAATAACAATCTTTTAGGCATCTGGTAGAGTTTTGCCAGGAAAATTTAAATGTCTTAGCTATTTAAACAGCTGTGACATTTTCCTGAGTCCGTTTCCTGTACTCAGTCTCATAAATTCTGTGTAACTGGGATGTTAGAGAGTGAAATACTTCCCTGAATCCTGGACAGATTCTTGGTGAAATTCTGTCGTTATCTTTACAGACAGTGGCACTGTTGTTTCACTTCTTAGAGTTAGGGATGTTATTCACTTGAAATAATGAACAAGCAGGATGTGCAAAAATAACATGATTCACTAATGAGACTCTACATACACAGAGACAGCTTTGTTTAAACTGGAGCCGTATTGCACAGTGCATCATCCTAGAACCGCTGGTGCTGCCACTGCAGTTACTGAGGCAGAAGCAGAGACCGTGATCCTCTAAAAGGCTTTTCACAAATCCTTCTCACAAGGATTTGAAAGCCTCAGAAATTGCTCAGTCACTTACACATTACACTGTGCGGAGGGATGCCACCTCTGTTTAACCTTAGGTTCTCTGAACTCGCAGCAAACTGCCAAGAGTACCTGACTGTTAAATGCTCAAAGCACCATGGGGGGGCCCATACACAAGGTATGGACCAACTGGCAAAATACAGGGATTCACTTTTCATGCCAGTAAAATCCACAACTACACTGTCATATAATTTTATTGCATATATACTCCTCAATAAGTTGTCCCTGGAAAAAAGTGGGGATCAGTAGACTACTGCACAATGGGAACTGAAGCCACAGATGTGATGGTGCATCTGCAGTAGGTGTTCACTAAAGGAACAAGCTTTCCCAAGACCACAATGTCACAGCGAGCGACATGCAGCCACTGATGGCATGTCCAAGCATCTCAACCTTACACTTTGGACATCTCTCCCTGCAGCTACCTGATGATGCCAGCCATCTCCCAGACAAACCCCTCATTGCTCCTGGCACAGGATGGAGCGGGGTTGTTCCTCAGCACAAGGCAAAGAGAGAGCCTGGTGAAGCCAAGTTCAGTGACCTTATTTCAGTGATGCAAATCACAGTTATTCTCTCGTGACCTAGTCTGCCTCCAGCCCAGGTGGCTTGGGAAGAGGAGGCCACAGCTGCCCAAGAGCCTCCCTTCACTGCACAACACAGTGATTCCTGGATGCAGCTGGGGATCTGTCTCAGACATACTTAGTGAAACACAAGCGGGTGCACTTTTACAGCTTGTTCATATCATCTGTTCAAACAATTTCAAATGGGAAAAATGAAAATACAACCTTACCAAGCAAAAAATTAAAACCTGCCCATCTTCTGAGCTGTTTATTTTAACCATGTTTTGAAAAGCACTGATGGCAGATCATAACACAACACAAATGCAGTGCAGTTTAAGGATGTTTGACAATTCATCAAAAGAAATTAAGTGTAAAGCTGCATGGTACTGCCTGAATATGTTTAATAAATTAGGAATGAAACAAGCACTCTGTTAACGAGGAAGATGCAGCCAAAGCTTACATCATTCTATACTCAGAAGGCTTGAAGGATCAATAATGCAAATACAAAGAAGAGAGCTAATGCAAGATCATTTTCACAAGAAAAGCAACCTAAATTTTAATGAAAGAGTGCCAACTTTGAAATCATGATCTTTTAAACACATTCAAAAATGTATAAGAATATTTTTTTGTACTGGGATTTATAAAGGCTTGTATGCTGTAATGCTATTTGTATGAAAAAATTGCATTCAAATACTGAAGCACATATCAAGACATTTTTACACGTAGTTGATAGTTCAAACAAAATGGAGTCCCTGGCACTTGCTCTGATAGCTTGCCCCTCATTTATATTAAATAAGAACTACTAGTATTCAAGGTGTGAGTCTTCACAACAATACTAGCTCTTCTGCAGTGGGTCTCTGAGGCTTTCCTGCTGAATTCTTCCATTTCTATATACATGCTTATCAGAGAAAGGACAAGACCAATCATCTCAGTTGAGTACACAACGCCCAGCTGAGGATCCACCAGGACAGTGGATGCCTCTTGAATTCCATCTTGCAAAATCCACATGCTCCTAAGGAACTGACTGGCCTGTAGAAAGGCAAAAGTCTTGCAAAAATGCAGGTTATGTGTTGCATTAAAAGCTAATAGCATTTATAAATGTTATTTAAAAATTCCCTGTCCAACTGCATTTAAAACACCTCTTCCAGAACAGTATCTCAAAATATTCTACAAACACTAGGAATAAAGTATCCTTACAAGAGCGTATATATTTTGTTATTCTTCGTTTAGAGATGTGAAATTTAAAACCACACTCAAATACTCTTCGATTGTGGCTAATTAAGATAAGTATAATGCTCTTCATTTAGCCATCCAAATAAGATGGTTAATTTTCAGGGGCACCGAGTATTTACAGCTTTCATGTATATCCTAAGTGTGCAGCTTAGTTACTTGAACTGAGCTTTGTAAACAAATACGAGCCAAACTGACACCTTGAGGATCAGCAGGAGTTCCAATTAATGTGAGACCCACTGCTGCTAAAAACTGCCATAGCTACTTTGAATTCAAAGAAGTTCTGACAATTTACACCAGCTAGAGGTCTGATGACTGTAGTTTAAAATATTTATATAAATTGAAAGCTGTTTTGCAGTAAGATATTCCAATTACAGTGTGCAAACATTTCTTGGCCCAAACAATTAAATATATATTTTGCTTGTGAAAAAACAACAGTAGTTGACCTGGGAAGGCAACTCAGCTTGTTTCTTTGCTTTATACAAAGCTTTACTGTAAATAAAAAGCACATAAAATTGTCCCTAGAGTAACTGTTCATATTGGTTCAGTATATAGTCTTTAGTAGCCACAGAAACACTAGCTTCTCCCATCTCTGAGCTATTTTAATTTTCACTAACGACTACCTAATCTTGTTCCTATTGAGCAGTACCACTTTTCAAAGTACAGTTTTTCTTGCTGATTGCAGCATAAGTAGGATTATGAGAACAGGCTGCTGCAGTCCAACACCTGCAACTCAAAATACATGTTTTAAAGGCTTGCGTGAGATTTTTTCAAAGGTGTCTGAGCACCAGTGTAACACTGTCTCCACACTGCAGGAAGTGCTGAGGAATAAGCTTAGCCCATTGCCAACTGCCTCAAAACTGTCTCACCTCAGAGACATTAGGAATCCCGAGCCCTTTATGGTTTTAATACATTTGAAATCGCTGAAAGCACTTACAACAATATTTTAGAATTTGAAATGTGCCAAATGAGCATTTTTAAATACATGTTCCCCAAAAACTTAATGCTTTCAGAAGAGTAACATCCACCCTTGGCATGGCTGACAGAAAACCTTTTGCCTTTTTAGACCTTAGTCAAAGCAGATCTCAACTCAGTTTTGTCGCAGCAGAGTGTTTGGATGCTGTTTCGAGTGCCTCTTCAGTAACTCCTAAATTTAGGGGCCCTTAGCTGAGAGAAAATGGTAGCATTGGCACAGACAGGTAGGGGGTTCATGGCAGGGCACAAGATGTGGTGCGGTGCCAGGCAGCGTTTCCATCAGTACTAGATTAGCACTGCTGAGAGACAGGCAGTACCAGCTTGTGGTGGGGGCCACAGCAGTGAAGCTCTACCACACCTCATGCTGTCCGTCTCCTTTCCTACCTAGACTGCATTAGTGCAGGTCTCTTCAAATGACATTCTGTTATGTTATTCAGGCACATGCCATTGAGACTCCTCAGGTTGCTCCATCCACAAGAAAAAGCCAAATGCTGCAGTTTACTGTCTGCACGAATGATTTATTTGTTTTTCAAGTGGATGACTCGATTTTAAAAGGACTGAAAACATTATTCATCATTACTGATGTTCGCCACTAGATTTAAATTTCATTTCACATAATATCTCAGCCCTATTTGTAAGGTACCTTAATTTTATCTTCTGAATGCCACAGAGTGACTCCTTTCACCCAGAATGAGGCTAGGAAAAATGTTTCTCTTTTGGATGCAATTCAGTGCTTACTGAATACAAATAGGGTGTGGTTTCTCAGAAAGTTGTTCCTTCTTTATATCCATTTGATATCACTGATGGATTACTAGGCAGCCTAGATCACAGACTCTGGCCACCCTACACAAAGGGAGATTTTACTACATCACCATCTTGCAGCACAAAGCAGGTGGCAGCTGTTGCAGCAGCTTCCAAATTTTCACTCCATTCAACATGTCCCAGCAGTGGCAGAAATACTGTACCTTCGACTGAGCATTTCACAGCTTTCATCCACAGGAAGACCCAGGCCTAGGCTGAATCACCTACCCCCAGAAGAAACATTACTGTGACCTCCAAAACCAGTCAGGACTCATTGCTGATGCTTGACACAAACCATGGGAAGTAAAATATCCTTTTGGACTCACTGCAAAAACTAGGTTTCCTGGTTCCTAACCAGCCCCATGTCTCAACGTGCTACATAAATGTATGTTCTATTCAGTGGGTAGCAGGGCAGCTAATATAATAAATACAAGATGTTTCTTAATGCAGTATTGAACATACCTGGCATTTTTTGAGACTGGTTCAAACTTGGAAATATTTGAAGAGATTTCACTATCAGACTTCTCCAATTTTTCATTTATGCCAGGCTGAATCTCACCCTTTATGAACATATAATGATAAGACGAGTAAAATGAACTACATTTCAAATGGTCTTCTCCTGGTATTTTACTCCTTATGATATGTTGCTATATTTTCCTGCTTGCAAACAGCAAGACGTCATAACAGCAACCGATTAATTTGTCAGTTTAAGATTAGTAAATGGCAAGAAAACATCAGGACTCACAATGGAGTGGATTCTACAAGTAAAGATGCTCAACTGAGCATCTCTACATGCCTTTTTCATAAAGTACCTCACTGTCAGCTTAAGATGCTCCATAAATGGTGAGAGAAGTCCTCTATCCTAGCAAACATTTCTGAAATGTCCTCAGAGAAGAATCATGGGTTGCATTTGATCACTCTCAGAGTGACAGAGACATAGTTATCTGTGGCAAGAGCCACAGTAAAGGAAAAAACCTCTTGCCATCTTCTTGGCAGCTGCAGTGGGAAAAAAAAGGTGAACTGGTACTGCTTTTCTTAGGAATTCATGGAATAGCCAGATTCAGCTGAATTCATAAAAAGAAGCATGGCTATCAGGTTGAGGGAGGTGATTCTGCCCCTCTACTCTGTTCTAGTGAGACCCCACCTGGAGTACTGCATTCAGCTCTGGAGTCCTCAGCACAGAAAAGACATGGATCTGTTGGAGTGGGTCTGGAGGGACAGAACATCTCTCCTGAGAGGAAAGGCTGAGAGATTTGGGGTTGTTCATCCCAGAGAAGAGAAGAATCCAGGGAGACCTTCTTGCAGCCTATCAATACTTAAAGGGGGCTTATAAGAAAGATGGGGACAAACTTTTTAGTAGGGCCTGTTGTGACAAGACAATGGTTTTCAACTAAATGAAGGTAGATTCAGACTAGACATAAGGAACACTTTTTTTTGTGGTTTTTTTTTTTTTTAAAAAATGTTCTACCACCAGAGGTAGTAGGTGTCCAATCCCTGGAAACATTCAAGGTCAGGCTGGACAGGTCTTTGAGCAACCTGATCTAGTTGAAGATGTCCTTGCTCACTGAAGGGGGTAGATGACCTTTAAAGGTCCATTCCAATACAAACTATCCTATGATTCTATGAATGTCTGTATTTTCACTTTAGAAACAAACCCAATATTTTAGGTGCTGCTTCCAGTGCACACTAATCTTTCTCCTGTCTGGTTAGACTTTTCAGCCACCAAGTCCCTGTCTCACCTTAACAAGAATGAAGCATGAAATTACTGCAAAGCCAAATGCCATCAGCACACTGCATGGTACTGAAGTGCTGTAATACAAGGAGTCTCTTCATTCATTAACTTTTTCCTAGTAAGGAAAGCAACTCCACATGGGAAAGCTGTAGGGCAAAACTACAGTTTGCTTCTGAGGAAAATCATCCACTGACATCAATGTCCACCAAGTTATTAACATAACATGGCCACTACGTCAAAAACCATTGGCAACACGGAGGAATTAGGATGGATACCTCATTTTTACTTTTGCCAGAAACAGAGTAGTAATTCATAAGATCTGCACAGCTGTTACAGTGTTATCAGATCTAATCTTAGACTGAGAAGAGGCATGAGAGATTTCTGTAACTCTACATGCTTTTTTGTGACTCCATACTGATGTTTTTCAAAAAAAAAGGATTAGAAGGAAGCAGTAAATGGAAAGACTCCTGCTAAGAGATGGCTTCTTAAGCTGTGGTCTAATTATAATGCAAGCACTTTGAAGTTCATTATTTTAATTAGAAGCAGAGACTGAAAGAAAAAACAGGGGGTCCATTCCCTAGGTGAAACTCTAGCTGCAACTGCAATGCAAACAACAAATAATACTGCATAACTAGAGCCTTAGTAAAATGCTGGCTTGTGTTTTGCTTAATGGCAGATCAATACCATACAAATGAAGCAATTACAGTTGTGTCATATAAAGCCTTATTTGGTCAGCAGCCAAAATGGGGATTAACTGGAAGAGTTCCTAGGACTTTCTGTCTGAATATTATCGCAGAAGTTAATGAGGAAGATCTGATAGGCTGAGACAAACATGAACAGTGCCAGCAACCAGACAAGATGGTTGGTCCAATAGTCAGTGTGCTGATAATTAAAATGCCCTGAAGCCAGCTGAACATCAGTCCAAGATCAGGTGAAATTATCAGGCAAGGGCAATCCAATCCCTCTGGCGATCAGCTATATAATGTTGCCACCATTGTACAGCCATGTACACAGCAGCAAATGCAAACACATCAGCAGTCACACCAGCCAGACCAAGCACAGTCACGTCAATACAGTAATACTCATGCTTGTAATGTTTCAAATACAAGCAGCCAGGCTGCAGAGAAAAGACGGTATGGAAATTACTAATAGATCTCTGCAGTGGGTATGGAGATCCAACTAATGTAATTGCTTTTGTCCTGAACACATGCCCACACGCCACTTTTAATAAACAAACTGGCAGGAGTAGAGTCCACTGGTGATGGAGATTCCTCCTATTGCTTTCTAAAGGGAACACAGAACATGTGGCCACAGACCATAGACTGTTTAAGAAACCACTAGCTGAAGTTACATTTTCCTAATTGTTTGCCTCCAAAACAGTTTCTTTGATCAAAGGCACTGAGAAATCTACCATGGGGCTTGTTGTGAGGCACACACCTACATGGATTTGAAATAACCACACAAAGTATGAAGTAGGAATGGACTTTAAATATTCAGAGCACAATAAACACTGTGCTATTAATTTTGACTGTCCCTCTGAGGTTGACAGGCAATTGTCACTACCCTCAATTTGCAAAGGTGAAACTGAAGGGAGAAGGTGAACTGACCTCCTCCAAGACGCCCATGAAACTGGGACAGGATCATAATTAAGCTTATCAGTATGACATGACTTCAGTCAACCACACTTCATTGCTATTCCAAAATCTTTGGGCCTTTTCAGGCAAGTGTTGATACAGAATTTATCCTTCTGGCCTATCAATGGAAATAACTTCCTAGAGACAGACCAAACTTAAACTTCTGTGCACATTCCCTCAACTCAGTCTTTAACCATGACATATTCCTATTATTCCATATACTCTGCCAAAAGTGAGAGACATTCAACTTCAGTGGTCTGACTCCCGTAACAAAAATCTCTTCCACCTTTAGACCCCACTCTTAGCGGTTTCACAAAGGTCCATGCTGTTGGTCACTCAACATCTATATAAGGCTGCTTAGGAAGTTAAGAGCTCTCTTTGCCCTGGCAAAGCAGAGATACTAAAATGCAACTTATTTTAATGAGTTCAGATATTCTCACTCTCTTTTCCAGTGTGAGAATGGGATTTAGATGAGAACAATCTGATTGACTTTTGATTCATAGAAATTGTAACTAAAACCTAGTGATCAGGAACATTTTTTGTACAGTTTGGGAGAAGACCTTCTACTATGTAGAAGTTAAACATCCCTCTCCATAAGCTCCTACGACTTTGCAAATACTCCCGTAGTCCCAGGAGATTGAATGTGATGGCTGAAGATGTCATTTCCATATCCATAATTGTCATAAAAGGATCACAGAGTAGTGCAGTCTGGAAGGCACCTCAGGAGGTGTCTGGTCCAACCTCCTGTTCACACAAGGGTCAGCTCTGAGGTCAGACGAGGCTGCTGAGGGGTTCATCCAGTCACGGTTTGAAAACCTTCAAGGATGGAGACTGCACAATCTCTCTGGACAACCAGTGTCACTGTCAGACTCTTCCTCAGGCAGTCAGGGGAAAAAGTCCTCCTTACATCCAGTCTTAACTTCTCCTGTTTCAGTTTATTCTCACTGTCTCTTACCTTCCTGCCCTGCACTGCTGTGAAGAACCTGGCTCCATCTCCTCAAAGACCCTCCCCCAGGCACTGTGAGATGCTGTTAGGTCCCATCAAAGCCACCTCTGCTCCAGGCTGAACACGCCCAGCTTTCCCAGCCTCTCTTCACAGGGCAGGTGCTCCATCTTGATCACCTTCTACTGAAACTGCTTCAATTTATTGATGTTTTTCTTGAAGGAGGAGGCCAAAAAAAGGATGCAGTATTCTAGATATGGTCTGAAAGTTTGAATTTTATTTGATGCCACAGTATCTTCTCTTGTGGTGTACAAATTGGATGAACTATAAGAATCCTAATTAGAAACTGCCTTGGATAATTGCCCACCATATTAAAGAGATGTCAAAAGCAGCAGCCTGCTTATTTAACTGTGATAGGAAAAGTTCCTAAATCCTCAAGAAACTGTGATGACTTTCTGTTCACTTTCATCGCCTGAGTTTGCATTATTTAAACTCTGCACGAGCAGAAGTAATTGTCAAGTGTTCATGTGGATTTAAAGGAAGAAATATCATTAGCAGGTATAGAATACAATTAAAATAGTATCATATAGTGATTAAAACCTGAGAAGATGGATCTTAGAAAGCGCAGAGCATCTGAATGTGGGCTGGTCCCACAGCTTTGCACACAGGACATCAGCTTTTTAATTAAAACCAGTAAAGAAATGAGCATCAGTCTACATCCTGACTCTTACTGTTTTGTGTTGCAACAAGTAAAAAGCTTTTGTGGAAACCTTCAAATTCAAAGTTTTGCTGAAAATGTAAAAATCTGAAAAATTGCCTAGTAAACTTTTCATTTAGGCACTTGAAATCTGGGTGATTTCTCTAGAAAAGGTTGAGGTTTTCTACAGCAAATAGCTTGCAGATTTCCAAACAGGTCTGATGAGGTTTTTTATAGTCTTGGACTTCTAAGATCCAAATAGATCTGAACCACAAAAATGACAGAGCATAAAATGCTATAAAAAGAATTTCCACACTGCTGTGTGCAAAACCAGGTGCCTACATCCATACCAAGGAAGCCAAAGGTCTCATTCTAAATGTAAAAGCCGCTCTTAACATACAGTTGCAAATTTTGGCTGCACTAAATGGAACTACACAAGCCACAGATCTGAATGAGCCTAACGTGTAATTATGTACGGAGAAAGCCTATTCTGGAGGTACCAGATGAGCTGCCAGATGTTGGGGAAGATCTCACCTGCAGGCCTCGTTCATCCCTGCTGCTAGTAACGGAAGATGCAAGGGATCTGGATCTTCCTGTGCACAGATGCTATTCCTGCTCATGGTGGGGGTAAGGGGAGTGTGTAAAAAAAAATGCTGTCTTTGCTGGGTCCTGGAGGTAGAATTTAATGTGTTTTTTCAGAGTATAATGAACTAACTGAAGTGTAACAATAAAATAGGTCTCTGTATCAGGTCAGGCTTGGATGACTTTCATCCAGTTGACTTTTGGCTTTAAAAAAGTGTAGGGAAAATTGTAGTCAAACTTTGACTACAGAAAACTGCCAATCCTGCCAAAAGCTGTTAAAATAGAATCTCACTCAACAAAAGAGCACACAGCATTGTTTAGCATCATGTGATTTGCTAAAAAATATGGTTAAATAGGATATAAATCCTTTTTCAGGTTTGATTTCAGTTCTTACTCAGTGATTTACTCAGAATGGGAAGCAGAGGAAGGCAGGCTGAAAACAGGAGTAAGGCTTCTAGCTAAAATAATAGAGACACTTGAGCAAATGATATCTAGAGACAGTTGAAAAAAAAAGAGCAGTAGATTTGACTCTACTTCCTACCACACAAAAGGTAAAGCAGTTCAGAGAAATAATTACTGATCAACCACAAGTCACTGTTTTATCATACAATCTTAAATGCTTTTGTCTGAGATACACATATGGCCATTGTTATCTGGAACCTGAACACCTTGGAAACATCTTGCTGATATTTGCAAATAGCCACATTTTGGAGATGTCGTGCCAAAACAAAGCGTATCTTAAATTATATATTAAAATTCCTGAATCTTGTTTTGTGCTTTTTTTCACTGGCAACATCTTTTCACCTTTAGTTCTGTGTTGTCCACTCTCTTCATAATGACTCATTGTGCTGTTACACCAATAATGTTCTCAGCTCGAAGGTACCATGAGAAAGAAAATAAACTTTTCCCCCTAATTTTGGTTTGGGATTTCTCACAAAGCCACGGCTGCATAAAGATTAAATGGCCATTCTGTGTCTCCTGGGAGTCCATCTAGTATTTAATGTCAATTGGAAGTGGGCAGTTTCGCAACTACTACACAAGATTAATCACAAACTGGTTTTTGGGTGCTATTTGTTCCCCAAATGTCAGTTCCACGGAGAGGTATTGTTGCAAGCTGCTGAGATGCCTTTCAGTGGCCTTCTCCCTTGCTTTAGTCCACCTACAATTTACCTGGACAATTATTATCTTAGTGGGATCGGCCTTTTACTTGGCGGGAACTGTACCATCAACTTCAAAGGGTAGATGGTTTGTGCCCTTAATGAACACATATTCTGAGGCCTGGCAGTTTCCTAGGGATTGACACCTAAACAGCCAGACAGTTGTCATGAAAAGAAAAGAGAGAAATAATAACAAGCTGCATTGTTACAATATAATAGTCTACATCTTGCCCTCTGCTGAGCTGCTTTATGAGGGATTGGGGAAATGGCAGGGAAAAGGGCAGGACAAATTTATTTCTGAAGTGCCAAGAAGCAGAGTTTTTTCCTTAGAAGATCTATAGATTGGAACAACCCTTTTGTATCCCACTGGCACACTCTGGGCATTAACACTTGTCAAACCTTGGCAAACATCCAGAAAGTCAGTAAGATGTGTGCACAGCAATGGTATCAGTACTTCTGAGACATTCTGGTCTTCACTGATAGTTTTAGGGAAGTTTATTGTTTATACTAAAATATATGTCCCTTTTTACCTGACAGAGAACAGCCTGACAGATTTCATTTGGACAGATTTGGTATTACAAAACTCCTATACTGCTTGCATCCAAATATTTCTGAAACAGACTAACAAAAAAAAGAACTGTGATTTTTTTTTTGATTACTTCATTTTTTTTCTGATTGTAGAAAAGGACCCTGTTATAAAACTCGTCCTGGTGCTGACTGCCATGAACTGGTTCAAGCAATGCTTTTATATAACAGCACAGAGTTCACATTTAGTCATCACTAAATATGAGAAGACAAAGGCCTTGTATAAATATCTTGTAAAAAATGAAAATAAAGGAAAAAGGTGCCTCATTTTGTTGTTAAACCAATGCTAAAGCTGAAGAGATAGAATGGTAGTTTCACCTTTTATACTGATTATATTGCTAATTAAAAAATACCTATTGTCACTGCAATGTTTAGATAAAAAATTACCTTTCTAGGCAATATTTTACTGTTTCCATGCTCTGTCCTTTCACCCCTGCTCAGAAGCACCTCGTTTCACAACTGTTCTCACTGAAATCCTGGGACATTCCCTGAAGTAAGGAGCAGGATGATACTAGCAGAGAGGTATCAGAATGTGAATCTGACCAAAATGGGAGCTGGGCTTCTTAGAAGAGCTTTGCCTTTCATCAGTTGCTTCCAATGTCATTCACAGCATAGGAAAATAGAAATGGCAACAGAAAAAAGTTCCTGTGACTTTTGTTCTCTCCTCCAGGCCACGAAGAGCTTTGTTCAATTATGAATTCCCCCCCTGAAGTCTGAGGGTGAAAACTTCCTGCAAGTGGCAATGAAGAAATAGGCTCTATGGGGCAAGGTAGATCAGAGATGGCTCTCTGAAATACTTGAAAGATACACTGGTGGGGGCTTTTTTTGCCAGGACAGAGAAAATTCCGTGAGTGCAGCATTGTGGACACTAATGAGTTGTTTTCTTCTGAAGATACAAATGTCAGGAACTCTCTCAATAACAATGCTCTTCACTTCAGCTGGGTGACTTAAGCCTGGGCTATTACACTTTCCTGCCTCTCCATGCAAGAACTGCAAGAAAGGGCAAAACTCCTCCAAGTAGAAGATTTTGCTTAAATACATTTGCTTGTACAGCTTGAAATGGAGCTCATTAGCCATCATCAAATTTTCCTCTTTTTTATTGTACTCTTTTTGTATGGGGAAGACCCTTATCTTGACTAAAAATTATGAAATTAATCCAATGGGCACTGCTAGGGAACAGAGCAAGCTGGGATTCTGATCTCTGTTCTCAAGGCTTTACTTTTCCTTTTAAAACAGATACTCTGTTTTTAGACAGAAATAATCCATGTAACCAAAACTAAGCATGCCTCCCAGGCTCAGCTGAAAGAACAACTTGCTAACATTCATTGCCAGGCTCTCTTTTCACTGATCTTCTTTTGACCCCTGACTTTTACATTCCTGGCTAAGCAGTGACCCACTCTCTGCCTTTTTACCTAGTAAATGTTATTTTCACTTGACAGAAAACCCAACAAGCTCTGAAAGATCTGACCTGCTGAAGAAATATTCAGGTTATAAGATCTGTCACTGAATGGGTAATGGGGTGGTAATTCAAGCCTTGTTATGTCTACAGTGAAGGGAAGAATATTATGTAAAGTCATACAGTATGATCTACACCATCAGTCGAACAGGATAATGTTTACAATATGCATAAAATGTTACAGATCACATTCTAGTTCTGAAATAATTTTGTATCACAGAAAGAAATGACCTTGTAAAATCTTGGTAAGTGAAACTCCTGATTAAAATCCTGTTCTTGCAAATATCAACAGACCACCCCATAACTATGCAAGGGTTTTCATTTTCTCCACTGCCCCTTGCTTTAAGAAAACAGCGGACAAACTCAGTAATTTCACATCACTCAAACCTCCATTATTCACCAGTTGCCTCTAGATCTTCTCTACATCAAACATAAATAACACCAGTTTCTAGCTCCTGCAGTGCTCTGCTGAAATGATTGCTTCTGTGGATAACACACACATTATGGGCAAGACCAGCCACTCTGGCAGAAGAGAAACATGTGAAAAAGCCCTGAACCTGCTTCCTCTGCATCTCTCCTCATTGTGAAGGTCCCTTGTCTTCAGAATGATGTGGGGTGGTCTCTGGATGCCAGTGTTGCCAGATGCAGGACAGCTAGCCAGCAGAGGAAATACCCAGTCTTCTCTCTGAATTACCAGAGCAGTGCTCAAAAGCATGCAGGGCACAGACCTCACCACGGTGACCCAAGCGTACATTACCTTTGCTTATTCCTGTGCCTTTCTAGAAACAGGAACACACAAATACAGCCACAATGCAGTAAACAATGCACAGAAACATCACAAGCTAGAATAGCTACATCGTGATATCGGTTAAAAAAAAAATTAAAAAATCTATGTGAAAACTGAACAATATAGGTACACCAAAGCACGGTCCAGGGAAATGCTTACTTTATGATACAACACAACTTGAACAAGGAAGCTTCACTCATGGGAAAAGTCCATTTTTAAGAAGATTCATGGATTTCCACAGTACAAAACCTTTGAAAAATGCTACTGAAAGAAGTCCTCTGTTCTAAATGAACTTTGACTCTGTAAGTAATTTGGGTGGTCAGCCCAAACTTTTTCCTAGCTGTCCTCTTATTCAGAAGGAATGCGTGAATATCATTCCCATTTTGTACACACAAATCCAATTTTACAGAAACTATAAGAAATCAGAGAATGCCAGAATCTTTGTTGGAAACATTTTTATCTATCCTTATAGGCGACTACTGTGTAATGTCTCTGATTCTTTTCCCACAGAGCTTGGTGCTTGGTGTGAATTATCAGTTCACTGATCTACAAAACTAGAGAAAAAGGAGAACTGGGGTATATATCAGAAATATATATTAAGTTCACAATAAACAGCTTTGACAGTGAATGATGATCTGGAAATTTCTTCCACGATAAGCTCCTTATACTCTGGTCTCTGAAAACATCAAGGATAGAACTTGATAAAAAGTTTAATGGTAACCTTTGAAAAAATTATACTATCAGATTTACTCTTATTTTCCCAAGCTGGTTTCAGGTCAATGAAAAACACGTGCTCCCAAAAAGATTAGAGAATATCCCATCCTACGTAAGGTCTGCCAAAAATTTGTAGGAACAAGCATGCATTACCAAAATAAGTTCTCCTTCAGCACTACATTTCTAACTAAGGAACCATACCAGATAAAACCTTGAAAAGCAAAGGTAACATTGTCAGCTCTAGTACCACATTGAAACGAAGCAATGAACGAACAGCAATTTTAGAGATTTACCTCAGGAAAACAAGGACTAGATTAAGTCACTGAGATCAAGATGGTAGTTTATAAAACCCATGCACACAAGTCTCCCTCCATAAGATCTTTACCTTATTCACATAAACTCACGTTTTGTCAAGAAAAAGTCCCCTCCACCAGAGATCCCTCATTTTTAGGGTGAATCTCCTTCAGGTATCACACAATTACATACAACAGGAGAACCCATACAACCTTGACAGGGCACTGCTGGGATGCCTTCTGCACCCCAAGCACTCTTCACAGCACTCATTTTTTGCAAGGGATGGAAACTAAAATCCATACCTTCACTCACGTACTTCGCAATTCACACAAGTCGCTAGAATGATCAAAAATTACATCTGCACCCCCTGCTTCACTTCCCACATTTCCCACCTCATGTTAATACAAACACAGTAACAAATGGATAAAGAACTGGCACCTCAGTCAGTGTAAAGAGTCAGTTCATGTCACCAGCTGTCACACTGCAAAGAACCAGCAGGTATCACCATGTGGACCTTTCTGCCTTCCTCTCCACAACATAAAGAATTCCTCCTAAAGTCAAACTGGAGCTATTTCTTCACTATGCAAAAAGAATAGAGACTTGAATGATGATATATAGAATCCAAGATTTGTATCTATAAACAACTGTAATTGAAACAGTGGGATTTTAATATAGCTCTGGATTTCATCATGTTGATAAACAACCAGCACCCATGTCTAAAATGCATCAACACATCTATTCACAACAGTTTTTAATTATTTAGCTAGATGTAATCCTGCCACTCTCATCTGTCTGGACTCAAAATTTTCTCACCAGACATTCATGACCTGAGCAGGTTTTGCTCATCCACGCTGCGTACTGTTGGCTGCAGGACAGGACAGCCAGATGTCCTTAGTTAAAACAGTCGTAGATACAATGGCAACAACTAAATTTTTAGCCCAACCAGTCATTCACCTTTAAATCAAACAACTTCAAGGTACAAAAAGTAGAAAACGCTTTTAGTGTACCTTTAAGACAATATTGCTCCTACTTCCCTTTCCATAACCTCTTAGAATGGAAAACTCTTTCATGTTTACCACTATTCAAACTTGTTTATGGTGCCTACGTATCTAAAACAGAAAAGCAGAGGCATGCAAAGCACAGGATTTGAGTAGTACAAGATCTCCAGGTGTTGCCCTCTAGAAACACAGACTACTGCAAGTGGCAAGACAGATGAGCCAGGGGTGATTCGCAGCGGCCTGAAGTCCGGCCATGAGAACGTTTTTAAATGACAACACATTTACAAAGGCAGGTCTTGCTAAGCAGACAAGCAGAACTCTTAACCACCTTTGAAAACACCACCTTTGAAGAAAAAAACCTCATTAATTCACACTGATTACTACACAGCAGTTTGGGAAGGATACCTACCGTGGTAGGAGGAAACAATAAGGACAGCTGGGTAGTACCATGACAGAAACTCAATCTGTGCTGTGAGAAGGGCCTTTGCCCTCAATCCCACATTCCTTCTCAAATATGCCAGTCTTTTACAACATTATATAGAAATGAATATCACTGAAAAGGAAGGAAGGAAGGAGACACACATGATGTGTAATGTGGTACTGCCTGGTGGGCATAAAAGAAAAACACATCAGGCATTTCCCATTCTCCTCCATCCAGTGATATGCATGAATCCTACCACTGCACCAGCACTGAGAAAACATCATTCCAATTAGCCAGTAGGTACTGGTTGAACACTGCAGGAGTGTAGCATGGAACCCAGTAAGGAAGAGCTTCAAATTAAAATCCACTACCCTGCTCATGAGTAGGGTCATGAGCAACAGAGAGACCAGTCTCTGGATCACTCTGACAGGTGGATTTCATCTGCATGAGTGAAAAGTGATGGGTATGTGCTCTGTAATGAACATGAGCCCAGTGATGTGATGGCAGGAAACCATCGCTAGCCCTATGCTACAGGACAAACTCTGATTTAGACTACCCCACTTTCTGTCAGTGTCAGATGTGTGAAAATATATGGTCTGTTTTTCCATACACTCGCATCAATTTATGCAGCTGTTAGTATATTTTCAGTGAAAAAACTCATGATTTATAATCACTGTAAGTAGGAGGAGGATTAAGACTAAAACATGTCTAGTGAAATAGGTGTTCAAAGAGTTTAGTGAATAATTTTATATTAATAATTCATTTGAAAAAAATGGTATTTTTCCCTAGTCCTGAACAGCCGAAGAATAGAGTGTGAATGTTTAACATTTATATGCTACTTGCAATTAGCTGTGAACTACATCAAACAATTTGTGGCCTACACAGAACTCAGATAGGTAACTATGATTATTAAATAAAATATAAGATTTACAACTCCCATTGCAAAGTGTGTCTTTTGAGTAATTAATGTAAGGAGCTTAGCTAGTGTGTCCCTTCATGGATTTCAAACTGCATGTTCAATATTTGCAATTATCTGTGCAGGCAGCAGGTACGTAAGTCATCTGATCAGTAACAGAAACACTACCATGTGGGATGCAGTCAAAAGAGCAAACCCAGCAAATTCTACAATTGCAAACAATTCAGAAAATACTGAAGCATGCAGTTAAAATTTACAGCTGAGTCGTTTCTGATCAAAAGCACAGGGGTAGGAAGCTTTTCCCCTCTTCAATAAGCACTACTGTCTATAGACATACATGGAACAGGCAGTATGAATGTGAGGTATTGATTGTTCTTTATTTTTGTGCAGAACATTAAGCATGTTGCTTAATGTTTTTAATAGGTAAGCAGCACTGATGTGCTGCCTGAGATCTGTCACTAGGGCTGGAGGAAAAATAGGGTGCAGCAGGAGAACGAGCACCTTAGCGCATGTGAACGAAACGCTCGGGAAAGGCATGGATATGGACATCCAGTCGAGACAGCTTGAAAGAAGATTTGGTCCAATTTTCAGGATATCCCCTATTCCCTTTTTTGAAACATGTTTGAAGGTAGGATGTGAAAAATCAAATGCTTTTGATCACACCACCCTTATGATAGCTGCTGACCCCCAGTTAGACCAAACTGGTGTCAATGAAACATGAGAGCTTGGTCTCTAGCTGGGATGGAACCAGGATTTCAGACTTGGTCCTTACAATCACGGTTGTACCCTTCTTCTCTGTTCTTATTAAACTGTCGTACTAGGCCCTCTTTCTTCTAAATCCTTTGGGTCTTGTCCCCATTACTCCAAGATATTTTTATCAAGCCAACTGAAAAAAATCTGAAATAAGCCCAAATTTGACACAAACCAAATTCCACTGGTAACTAGTGGACATTATAACAGGTTTGTTGGTGTTGGACACTGCAGAAAAAAGTGAGAGGGACCGAAGAGCACCCTAAAGCATGCTCAACAACCCACTGCTATGATATATATGACAGAAGCTAAAGTGATTCCTAAAAAGTCTGCCCTAGCTTTGGCACAGTAAAGCATGACGGTGTCAGCAATGGGCGTTTCCTTGCTATGGGACAGCAGCTCCACCAAACTGCAGTGCTGCCTACAGCTTCTAGGTTGTCTGAAACACTGGGCAACAGACAGCAATCTATTAGAAATATAAATAAAAAATAAGTGCTTTGAAAATATACCCAGATAATAGATCAGCCTCTCCTAGTATCTGCTGTCTTATACCTTTAATAAACCCATGAGTTCTGGACATGTTTTTCTTTAATATTTTTATTGCTGTTATTTTCCCTCTCTCACCTCCTGATGTTCTCTTACTACTTCATTCAGCAGTGAAGGTGGCAGGTTTTAAACCTGAGAGGTACAGAATGTTAACAACCAAAAATTCATATTCAGTCACTGAAATGACTGGCCTGATCTTCCCCTGCACATACAAATCTTTTGCTGTGAATGCAAGTGATTCTGATGATACTCCTATTCCCATCCGTGTAAAACAGTTAAGGCTATTGAGGTTTGTGATATTGTCTACAGGTTAAACCCGTGAGTTAAGAGTGAGCCTAGTAATCTGCACAGTGGTAATGATGTCACCTCTGCGGTCACAGATGTAGACAGGTACCTCTTTAATTATTTCCTGCATAGAACTATGGCTCCATCTATGCTTGCAACTCCACCCTTCAACTCACTTTGTCTCTGTGAATATATTTCATCCGAGCCTGCTGTAATCCCTTATCACAAGCACAAATTGGAGAAGTGGGGTGCTGGTCACTTCACAGGCCACTCCTTCTCTCCTAACACACATGTGCCCTATCACTGTAGGACTCCACAGGCCACACTCCCTCAATCTGCTAGTTGCTCTTTTAAAGAAAATTGGCAAGTCTACCAGAGGAAAAAGGCCAGTTTTGTTTGCCTTAAACATTAAAGACAACACAGTGGTAAATACTGCCAATTTTAACACAGAACTAGTACCTTCATTTCTGTTTCACTGACAATTTGGATGAAAAGGAGTCTGTGAATCAAAAACGCTCCTACTTGACTGAGTATGTCTGATACCATGATAAACTAAATACTGGTGAGTTTGAAGGCAGTACTGAAATGCATAATGCTAGAAACACAAACTTTTTTTTTCTAAATAAGAAGGTGCTTTGACAAAAAGTACTTTAATGAAGTTGCTTTGATGAAGGACTAATTGCCTCCAGGTGATGGCATTTGAAAAAAGATGTTACAGGCAGCTTCTTAGTCAGAAATTAGCAGCCAAAACCAATAAACAAAAGATAAAATGTAGGCATATTATTGATGCACATACTAATGCAGATAATGTAGGCATAATAGTGCTATAAACGGTTGAATTTGGTGAAAGCTGATGAAATAGCTGATGTTAATTCTATTGAGGCTGACTTCAAGTAGCTAGTGTTCAACCAGTTTGGTTTTTATATGGCCTTGAAAGATATGCCAACTCTAACTGCTAAATCCGTATCACAATTAGAAATGGTTACCTTTGTTGATCAAAAAAATATGAAATGGAAGAAAAGAAAAATAACATACCATGTTCACACACAAAACAAAAAGAGCTATATCAGGGACATCAGGGAAGGTGGAATACTATAACAACACATTTTATATTGTTATACTATTCCACCCACCTTAATGGAGAACCCTTCGGTGTGGCTACGCCATAGCCTTTCGAATCCAGATTTCCTCCCACTTTCATGGTGTCACATGGCTTTCGTTGCTCAATGTATTCATTCATGGTGGACTCCAGCAGGAAGGCAAACTTGCCCTTGGATTTGCGGACACGAGCTACTCCCTCTGCAGTAGTCCTAGTGAACACTGATGGCTCAGCTGATTTCATGTAGGTCCACATCTTTTCATACACTGCTATTTTTGATCTCTGGAGAAAATTAAAAAGAAGTTAGAACAAAAGAATATTGTAACATTTAAGAATGGCACTGTTCAAAATAAAATCAATCATACTTCATTTTTCAAAAAACTGGGGTTGGGAAAATCATACTTGGATAAGGATTTTCTTTGAATTCCATGATTATTTTAAAAGAAACAAGAAATACCAATACTATATAATCAGATAATATTTTTAGGTCCAGTTAGCCTCTAGAAGTCACAATAAAATAACTGCAAAGCTAAGACCTGAATTTGCTGATAGATAAAGGCAGTTCACACAGTCAAAGTGTTGTGAAGTGTGTTTTAGGGAATTATGTATGAATTACATATGAAGTAGATATCCACAATAAAAGTGTATGTGAAAGAGATACAGCAAAATAATCTCCCCATAAATACTGAGCTGAATCCTGAAGTATTTTGCAGCTCTAATATCTATTTCTTACACCATCAAAACCACAGTGGCTTAAGTAAGGTTTCTGCTTTCATAATTCAAGAGTCCAGAATCCATTGCATTCAATTTACATTCAGAAAGGCTGCACAACATTTTAAGACATGGTTCACAATAAAAGATGGAAACAGCAAATTGGACCAAATATGCTAGTAAAGGAAACAAAATGCCCTAAGCACTTATCTTAAAGAAGTATTAGGTATGTTTTTAGAACCACAGTATCAGTGGATTTATTTTAAAGACTCTGATCCTGCCAGTAATTGAGTAAGAAATGTGCTTGCTCAGAGAATGTGCAAGAATTCATGGCTCAGAGAGCATTAGTTGGAAATTTTCCTGTCTGGGAATGCATAGTCTAACCACAAGTAACAACTTAAGCAAAAATAAAACAATAAAAAATAAAAGCACATAAATATTTTCATTGAAAGAAAAAAAGGAAATGCTGTCAGGCTGAGAAGCTTCCCATGCTCATTAGCTTCACTCAACAACTCCTTTGCTTCCTCCAGCAAGAGGGATACATACATGCACACCAGCAGTGCATCAGCCGAACACTACACAGTGTTTTTATTTAATAACAGATGACACTTGTCTTCTCTTATGCATTCTGCAAAAAGTACTTTATAACACAATGCTCAAGTCAGCTTTTACTTGAGTCAACAGTGGTTTTCAGCTAAGCAGGATTTGGTCTACGAGCCCATTCCAACACAGTGCTGAGCACTCCAGGAAAATGTTCATTACTATAAATCCCCAAAACAAAGGGCCTTAGAACATTTAAACTAATATCCAATTCTATAAACTAGGTATTATTTAAATACACAATGGCTTCAAAAAGCCTGCAACTGAGCCTCTGTATAGGTAAAAGTAATTTCCCCGAAGCGCTTCTTTTTACCAATTACTGGATGATTGTATTATTACTTAGAAAGTAATTTGTTAGGGAAGGAGGTTTCACTTGAAAGTAAGTGGCATTTAACCAGAAATGCTCAATAAAAATACCATATAGCAGAACATCATAAATTATCCTTGCTTTTTTAGCTTGTCTATATGCATCATTTTATCTTTCTGTCAAATACAGTACAATTTAAATTAATAACAGCTATGCATGTTCACAATCACATTCTGCCTCGTCACACTCTCTTTCCACTGTAGTCATAGTTACTTTTTCATTTATATAATAGTGGCTGAGAGCAGAGCATAAGCTAAGACACCTATGTATTCTTTTTGCTTTACACTGATATAATTTCATAGATTTAAATTTACAGAAAGAAAAGAAGTGCAAGAGAGCAGTAATGAATCAGCCATCACTTCAAGAATATTTATTTACCTTTGTATGCTTGCACTTCCAATCATTTTTTACATCTTAACATCTACATCATCAGACTCTTTATAAAGTAAGCGTATACTAGGTCACTTTCCTTTAAAACTAAAAACATGCAGCACATAAAATAGCTCTATTAATAAGAGGAAACAATGCCCTAAATCAGCTTAAAAAGGTTGATTTAAAGCTATTTTTTTTAGGATTTAGTTTCTTTTGCCCATCAAGAGACAAAAAAATACTCAAAGTCTAACCAGATATTTGCTCTGTAAGAACATTTTCTTCTCCCAAACTTCCATTTGTTAACATTCAATTTCTACGTGTCAACTCAGAATGAAAACTGAAGAGTGAGCCAACAGATATTCTTTATTATTATATGAGGAAACATTGCAGCTTTCCCTTGCAGTCAGCGAAACTAGGATAATTTTCATTTAGGACTTTTCTGAGTAGGACTGCTAAAACAAAGTTATTTTCACCTTGAGCAAGCTGCTCAGAAAATGCAACTCTCACTAAGAAACTCAAAGCCTTCTTTTTCTTAAAATGACCCTTCTCTTTTCTGTTTGCAATCCCAAATTAAAACAGACTGAAAAGCTGTTTAGAGTTTCTGATATTTTCATCAGAAAGGATCAAATGATGAGAAACTGTCCTGAAGGCTCATCTTCAGCCAGGTATCAATCACTGACAGAAAAGTTACTCATGACTCTAATTACAAAAGTGATGATGTTTGCTTCCAACCACACAAAATGTTAGACCTGGCAAACAAGTCTTCTTGTTATTGTTTCAGGGTGGGTCTTAATTTATGTATTATGAAAAGAGTGTGCCCAGGTGGTCAAGAAGCCTATGGTATCCTGGCTTGCATAAGAAATATTTCAGCCAGGAGGGACAGGGAAGGGATCTGACCCCTGTACTCGGCACTGGTGAGGCCGCACCTCGATTCCTGTGTTCAGTTTTGGGCCCCTCACTACAAAAAGGACATTGAATGACTCGAGCGTGTCCAGAGAAGGGCAACGGAGCTGGTGCAGGGTCTGGAGCACAGGTTGTACAGGGAGAGGTTGAGGGAACTGGGGGGGTTTAGTCTGGAGAAGAGGAGGCTGAGGGGAGACCTCATTGCCCTCTGCAGCTCCCTGAAAGGAGGGTGCAGAGAGCTGGGGATGAGCCTCTTTAACCAAGTAACAAGCGATAGGACAAGAGGGAATGGCCTCAAGTTGCACCAGGGAAGGTTTAGACTAGATATTAGGAATCATTTCTTTCCAGAAGGGGTTGTTGGGCGTTGGAATGGGCTGCCCAGGGAGGTGGTGGAGTCCCCATCCCTGGAGGTGTTTAAGAGTCAGGTTGACATAGCACTGAGGGATCTGGTGTAGTTGGGAACTGTCAGTGTTAGATTGACGGTTGGACTGGATGATCTTCAAGGTCTTTTCTAACCTAGACGATTCTGTGATTCTGAGTGTTTGGGCAAATATTTTCTGTCAATGATATTTTATCTTTGTCCCTGGTTTGTGAAAAATATTTTTAGAAATAGCACATGTATTATCATTAACAATCACCACAGTGTTGCAGAGATTAGAAACCATTTGATAACATGGCCTCAATTGCACCATTTTTAAAAAGTGATAAACACAGTTTAAATCTTGATAAAGCTTCAAATATTGCATATGCAACTACATTTAATATTTGTAGCTACTTTTAATGTTTCCCTTTGTATTTTGAAAGAAAGGAAAAAATATAAAGAACATTGATTTTCTTTCTTTTTTCTTCTAACCCTTTAAGATTAAAGCAAAAGAATGGATGTCATTACAGAGGACAAAGAAGATCTCTCTTTAAGGAGAGATCTTCACAAAATACTGATTAAAAAAAAAAAAAGCATCTGTATTTACAGGATAATTTAAATGAATCATGAAATTTTTGTGACCAAGATTGTTCTTATGTCAAAAGACCTGACCTCATTACTTCAAAACAATTGCTTGTATGAGCATTTTGAAACTCTTAAGAAAAAACCCCATTCCTTCATTCTTTACTATTTCCATGATAATCAATTTTTGCATCATCACTAAAAAAACTGCAAGCACTGGATACTCCTGAAAATGCAACAACTTAATAAATCCAAAGTTAAATAAATCTGCCTGGTCCTCAGCATCACGTTTTTAACTATCATCACAGCTTCATTCTAGTTGACAGGAACTATTTATATTCAGATATTGTCATTACCACCTCAGGTTGTGATGGACTGAAACTGGGATTGCCAGAATTAAATATCTAACCTTCCACAAACTGACCTAAAGGAGAATTAATGGGTTAAGCATAGATGAATATAAATAATGAGTACTGAGGGATTATATAGGAAATCTACCCATCTCAGGATCAAACTATTTTGATTCTCAGACAAGCCTCCTATATCTTAATGCCACCATTTTTGTAGATGTTTGATGTGAAATCAGGGCTTCTAGGGCCCACAAGCTGCGTTTGTACCTCTTGAGGTAAAAATAAAGCTCCCAGAGAGCATCTGTAGTGTCCTATTTAGGTGTATACCAAAACCCTGGCTCTAGAAGAAGACACGTCTAAGTAGAATCCTGTTGCTGAACTGTATCCATTAAAAAATGATGCACCAAGTACCCTAGACATTTCAGTGGGATCCCTCTAGAGTTTATGCAGAGGAAGATACTTTAAAAGGTGATTTATTTCAAGACAACACACTTGTCCTATACAGGATACACAGAGGTGCTTGCTTTCTCCAGTGTCTATAGAAGAAATCTTGAAAACTAGCTTAGATTAAACTCCTTGGACAGCTTCATTGAAGCCTTAACCACTGTGTGCTGGTTAAGTGCCATTTATATCTTATGAGGCATCACCTTTTTACATCTAACAGAAACTATTTGCATGTTCTATGGGGATATCTCTCAGAATAAAAAGATTATTTCACTACAGATCTTTAGGGGGTCACTCAGCAGCTGCCCTTGAAATGATACTGTCTGTAGTTCACAAATCCCATCCATAATTTTGTTAATGAATTTCTGATTTCAGTTTGGCCAAACTGAAAACAGCCAAGGTGCATGGGAATATCTAACACAGAACAGCTCCCTTTCAATTAGACTATAATAAGAAAGTATCACTCCATCTCCTTTTCTTCTAAAAATGCCTTAAACTTCACCTTTCAGATAAATAATGCTCCTAAACTGTGTAATTTCCAGGGAAGGATTACCGTCTCACAGCATTTATTCAGAGCCATGTTCAAACCCTAAACTCACACATATTCAGTCTGCTAGGCTTAACTTTCATCTGCTAGAAACATGAAATAAATAAAGCAGGGGGGGCTGTTTATTATGTATTCCTTGTGATGTCCAGATTCCCTGTTTTCCAGCTGGCAAATGATGAGGATTACCAACCACACTAACACAGGAAAGCAAATGAAAATGAAGTAATCAATACAGACAGCACAGACATATGAATGGCTATTTAGGTTATTTCTTAATGCTCTAACCACATATCCCCAAGACATATTTTCTCTTTATTATTAATCTGAAAAGTCAAAAAATTAAAAAATGAATTTCCTGCCCACCACCCAAGACCCTAAAGCAAAATGCACACAGCCAAATCCATAAGCATAACAAAACCTGCAAGACTCCATGTTCATCATCATAGGCTTTCAATGCTGCACATTTTAGTACTGTAGCTTCAGATGAATCAATAGGGCAATGCTGCTTTAATTATCACTGGCTTCAGTGTCCCTCAGGGCACCTCTTTTGCCCAATATGACAGGATCAATAAGCTTTCCATGAATTAAAATAGCTGAAAACAACAAATGGTGTTGTGGGGGTAAAAATGTAGCTGAAATATTGCAGCAGTTACACACTGTATCACACATAATTGCAAAGTAACTTTTTTTCACACTTCCAAGCATCTTATAAGAGCATTCGCTAGGGAGAGCTGCTCTCATGGACATGCCAACTTACTCGGAAGAACTCTTTGGTTGACCCTGAGTCCAGTGTCCCATAAGCAATTTCGGTTTGTTTGGCAAGGTCTTCTGCACTTTCTATGGGCGAGACCATTCGCTCAACAGTCAAGAAAGCAGCAAGGTTAGCAGTGTAGGATGAAATAATGATGAGCGTGAAGAACCACCAGACACCTCCAACAATGCGACCTGAGAGGGATCTAAACATGAATAAGATAATGCACATTTTCCTGTCTCTTAAGCCATGAAGAAAGAGAGAGAAAGAGAGAAGGCACCATTATTCCTGAACATGTATCATTAACAGTCAATGGGAGGGAGATCATTTGCATTTCAAATACTAATAAATGGTTTTTCTCTTCTATCTTAATGCCTACAGTACAGAGTTCACTGTATTACTATGTATCATGCACATACAGATGTCTAAATTCCCTTGAAAAGTAATCCCAGTGTTATTATTTCAGGAAATGCCTAACATAGCAAAAATTCTGTCAAAAATACTGGATAGGTAATCTCTTTTTGGAGACAAAAGTAAAGCATGGTATCCGTAAATCGGTAGCTTTCTCTGTTTCCGCTTTAAAAAAACTCAAAAGACACAAAAGGTTTTGCACACGGATTATGTTGGCTCTAGGATTAAAATGTTCCTGTCACCCAAACATATCAAACATTCTACAAGCTACTGCAATCATTTGAACTTTCACATTTTTCTTATTTAAGAAGCAAGTATTTTGTGGTAACAGAGATATTTCTGTTAAGCAAAAATTTATATTTTCCATTTTAATACTTGTAATTTGATGAGAAAGCTGTTGAGGAGTAATGTACATCCAGTTTTAATCAGTATGAGTTTAATTGCTAACTTCAATAATAGCAAAGTTAGGCCAATGCTGAACACTCTTTAAATCTCACTATAAATGGCTAAAATGAAGCATTCAGATTTGAAAGATTGGGTCATAATTTTTAAATAAGAACCTGTAGTTACTGTACACTAAAGTTCCAGAACATCTTAAAAGGTTTTGAAATTCAGGCCTGGGGTCTATATTACATATAAGGCACCCACTCTGTAAGGCATAGTTTAGGAATACAGTGTGGCTTCTCAGAAACAGATGGTCAATTATTCTCTCTCTCATAGATAGTGACATTCTGGAAGCAGTGCTGTAGAACTTGATAGGAACAGAAATGGGACATTCATTCATGCAATGCAAATATTCAGCATAATAGTGTGCATTTCATAATTGTAATCCAATGGAACTAATTTAGCAACAACACAGTTCCTCTGAAGTCAACTCAGTGGAATTACTCCTGTGTGTACCTGCTGTTTCTGAGAGCTGTTTGTGGTTCATGCAAACTGACATACGTAAAATAATAGTAATGACTGAAATTCAAAGCAGATTCTCTGTTGCCCTTATCATAACTATTAGAAAACAAAAAAAAAATGAAAAGGCTTCCCAAAGAATGAACTTCAAAACACTGCCAGGAAAATAAATGAAGGAAGATTTTATGCTTCAGTGTTGAAGATAAAATGCAAATGTAAAAAGATTTGACACAAACCTTGGGGAAATATCACATCCTTGTTGCATAAAGGCACCCAGGGAAAACCAGAGGCTGTTGAATATGCCAAACTCATTGGGAGGCTGGTCACTGGGTCCTTCTTTCCCATCCTCTGGTTCTTCTGTGTGCCACTCATACGGGCTAAACCTGCTAACTAGGAACAGGACCACACTGACACCAATGTAGGCAAAGACTATGCACATCCAGATCTCATAGGCCAAAGGGTCCAAGAAGGAAAACACTCCTGGTTTAGATTTCTGGGGCTTTTTGATCATAATGGATATCCCCAAACTCATAAAAGGCTTAGAAAAATCAATGACCTCTTCTCGTACCAAAGTGATGGTCAGAGGCGCAACAGCAATCTCTGCTTTCTATAAAGAAAAAAGAAATACAGATGTATAGATTAATTGGAGTTGGCTTATACTCTCAGCTAAGCAGCTAAATCCAAAGGTATGTCATTAACATCAGGACACTGTGGCTTAAATGTTTTTTATAACATATTTCTGTTTCTTTCTATCACAATCTATATTTACTCATTATTCTTTTAGTTAAACATACATATTGCAGGTTATTTTACATAATTATAGGAACAGTTTTCTGGCTAAGGAGAAGACTTAAATCATATAGAGGTGTACAGCAGTGTAGGTAGATCATTTTAGGTATTAATTTTGATTTAAAGGAATTCAAGGAAGAATTAAAAATGAGAATGACCCTAATGTCACTGAATGTATAGAGATCTTTTTATGAGATCCTAGGAACAGTCATTTATTATAATATTTTCATAAAATGCAATCATTCTTCGAGGGAAACCACCTCATAGACTTAGGGAAGTTCCAAATAGCATGAAGTAGCAAAGGGGATTAACTGTTGCCATGATGCCACAAAACTGCACACAGTTCTCTTGGGGGAAAGATAGTTCAGTAGGAATGATTCAGATTTTAAAAGGCAAGTATACAGAAAAGAGCTGTGCAAAGTCATTCAATAAAAGGATAAAAAGTGTGCTGAATCCATTCCTATTAGACAGGAATAATTTTTAATACGTTTCTCTGTTTTTGGAATGAAGATGCCAGTCTTGAATTATGTATTATTGATGATGGTGACTATGGCTGCCAACAGTGATGTCTGCATGAACTATAAAGATATTGTAGCTGTGCTAATGGGTCATTTCTGTCATTAGGGACTCTAAGGTTTGCTCCTTGCCTTGCCTTGTCTTGGACACTAAAACTGTCATTACAAAGGTAGTTAAGATGGGAATTGGGACAAAAGATGCATCGGTGGTAGGGGAACAGACGCAGAAGCTGATGAAACCTTTCTCCTGTTCACCATCGTGGTGCTTATCTATGTGGATTTACAGAGCAGAGCTCATGCTCTGTGACTAGCGTGGACTTCTATACAGCTTATGGGCTAAGGAGGGTAACTGAGCATAGCTTGAGAACACTTTGTGTGGTTGCCAATAAGGTGGACTTGCAATGTGCCTTTTGCAGTGGCATTACTCCACTTCAGACCTCAATAAATGAGATAATCTGCCTGTATTTACCCCACCCCAAGCCCAGTCATCCTCACAGGCACAATTAAAGAGTTATTAATAAGTCTCCACAATAGAACTGTTGTAGTTTTCTTTTCGAAGTTGGGCCAAATCAATCTTATGGGGTAGCATCTTCAGATATAGTATATAACCCATAGTTTAGCAAAGCATTTAAGCATGTTTGTCTTTCAGGATGCTCTTAAGGACTTTCATACTTAGTAAAATATACAAGGATATATTTAAATCCCATCAATTTCAATGAGATTAAAACACGCTGAAAATCAAGGTTGTGCTTAAATAGTTTAATTCAAGTGTTCACATAAATAACATGTGTGATAAAAGAAGAAATTGAAATGTAGGCTTTTTTGTCATCTCACTACTTTGAAACAGATAAAGGCATTTAAAAGAATATGTTTTTGTTATTTTATATGCTAAATTATACTGAGTTATATGTATTTTACAGAATTTAATTTAAAGCTAATTTCATGTAGATAAAATTTAAACCTATTTTGGTAGCTGTATGATTTCGAATAATTCAAAAAACCTGACTCATTTTAGTGCAATGGCCAAAAAATGCAAATTTGTATTAAAATTGCTATATATTAATCATCAGATTATATCTGTCATTCTGAAATACTTGTGGTGCAGAAGTGTTTGTAAAGATATTACAGCTTAAGCACACTAAATCATAATTTTGCAAGCATATCAGACATTTTTGGTGTTAACATCTTGGGTAAACATTATGATAATACTGCTAATTCTCTGAAGTTTAATGTAAATTTGGTAATATAAGACATTTTAAAAAAATTGGCTTCTTGAAGACTTGTGATTACACGTCTGAAATAGATATTTTATGAAGATAGGTATTATATGAAAAAAACCCAAAAAACAACAAAAAAACATGTCTAAAATATGTTTTTAAATATCCCGAAATTTGTAAAGTAAATTTGGTTTCTGTAGTCTAAGGATTGTAGTGTGGTTTGGGCTACTGGCATTGCTGCATGTTTTTGTATCTTATTCACTCATAGCTTCCTTTTTTCCTAGAAGAACAGTTTCCTTCCTTAGAGTCAATGTCTTATATTTCTAAATATCAGCTACTGTGAATGCCTAATGTGGAGTCCTTGAAATGGATTAACTGAAAGACTCGGGGAAACTGTGGTCTATTACTGCTAATCTTTGTATTTGTCACATAGCAGTATCTTCATTAACACAGTGTAAATGATAGACCTGGTCATTGGTCTTCAAAAGTGTTGGCTAACAATTTTTTTTGTGTCTGTGGATTGCTACTGGGATTAAAACAATGATCCTTGAGGGCTGTTAGCTTTTATGATGTGAGGTGGAAAAGTGACAGCATCATTTTAGTGTGAATTGTGGAGTTTTTAAAAATCCAATTAGCACACTCCATATTGTATGTGAAAGACTGTAAAAGATTCATCTTACCAAATTTAAATGCTCAAAGAGTACATGCAGAACTCAAACTACATCAGAACTAGCTGCCTACACTACTTTAAGGAGTTAAAAGAAGAAAACCAGGAACTTATCCCTTTTCATTACGACAGTGATCTAATGTCAGATGATTCATAATGTATGTAAACCCACTTCATGCCAATGACTGCAAAGGGACAGTACATAGCTAGGTCACAATTAGATGACAAATAACTGTTAAAGTGCATCCTCCCCAATCTGATCATATTATTCGTTATTTTTGTAAGACTACTGTGTGCCATATTAAGGCCTACATAAAATCTTTGTTGTTGAAAGCTAAATAATGACCATAGCTGTGCATAATAATCATCAGCATTTGTGCTTTGCCCAGTTAATGTACACCATATAATTATGGATTTAAATGATTAACAATATAACAATGGTGCAAACAATGATTCTGTTGCCAGTGAAATCTGTTTTGACAAAGACTAATGATACTTCACACTTGAATCAACTGCATCTGTAACAGCATTTCAATCAAGGCTGCTCCACTAACAAAGACAGATGGATTCTGGATCCTCCCGATATTATACAATGGGACAACATTAAGTCTGATGGTAAGACACTTTTACTTTTCCAGAACATATTATTATAAGCTTGTCAATAAAATCTATGCTTGGTACAAGCTGTATGAAGGTGGTAAAGCTGAGAAAAATCACCCAGGAATTGATTTCAACTTCAGAAGCTCACAGCCTCTCAGATTTTAAACAGAAACAAGTTGTGACCTTTTGTGTTAAGCCATGAAAGAATAGCATTCTGTGTCAGGAGAATGAATATTTAATTGGAGCTAGCTGTTAGTGCATTTGGAAACACCTGTTACATGTGCTTAATGGTATTTCATGCCCAGCCAGCATTTCTCCTTAGATATCAAGGTCTATAGCGTTCCACAGGGACCACTGCAGGCATTCAGATATATCAGGGACAAAAGACTTCCTAGTAGTTTTTAACAGGGTGCTAAAAACAAAACAGAAAAATAAACACACCCCTGCACACAACCTTCTGTACAGTCATAGCAAAACTGTACACCACAACACTTTATACACTGGAACATGATGGAAAAAATCAACTACAGAGTTTGGGTAACAACCAAGCTGCCCTATGCAGTATCTGGAGCATCCAGGTACCAGAACGACCAACAGTGCTTATGGGTCTCAAGTAGACATGGGATAAAATTGGCACGTGTTCGCTCTCAGTAACAGGGATAGAACTAAGAGACATTGGTGACACTGAGGCACTGGGGTACTGTGTAGAGAGAAGAACAGGAGGGGAGCCTTTTGTGTGGCACAGAAAAGGTCCAATCTCACTGGCCAGCACAAAACTGTCTGTTAATCCTTTAATGTGATTGGGAATTAGAAGCTGTAAAATGTTTCCCAAACAGACTGTCTCGTTAACTTGCTAATTCAGTTGCAAATTCTGTCCCAGTCGTGGCTGCATATAAAAATCCTTGCTTGAAGCATAGCCAACTACTCAGAGTACTTGTGGTTATGATTTGGGGATCTATCAGAGAAGGTGAACACACTCTTATAGCAGCGCTTTTCAGGAAAGTCTGGCTGACTGATTTTTATGCTTTCTCTATGTAAAATAGGACAGGGGACCCAATGCTCTGTAAATCATCTGGCAAGGACTCAAGGAAGTTGCAGGGAAGATGCTCTTCACAGATTCCCTATGGAAATCTTAAGCAGCAAACTTTTAACAGAAATAGCAATTTCCTTTAAAGCTACACCTGTAAAAGTACATTAAACATGCTTGGAGTAGCTCTTGGTGTTAAAGCCAGATGGCACAGGACAGCCTGTGCTGCTACTATGAAAGTCATTTAACCTGTACACCAGCATGGTGGCATCCAAGCTACCTATAGGCAATGGTTTCTCCCCTATCCTAGTGTCCAGCTGGGCTCAGAAATTATTTTGGACAGTAATTATGGGCCAAAAATATATCAGGGACCATTGCTGCAATATAGGAGATTAGTCAGCCAAGTTCCAGTGCCCAGGGACACTCCCTGGTGCCACTGATATACTGGGATAGATAAAACCTCAAGGAGCCTTCGGACAGTAAAGCAAATATGCTGGACAACAGTGGACTTCTGTTAGTACTTTCAAGAAAAAGAGCAGCTCTGACAGCTTTACTGCAGCTCATTCCCAGAGCTCAATACCAGAATCACAATCAGACTGCAGCCTTCCTAACAGATAATTGTGTAGGAGCTTTTAAATTTGGCCACCAAAGAGCCTTCACCTCATTCTTTTCCATTACAAAAAAATGAAGTGTTGACCATGTATTCTGGGATGTCCTCTTCATGCAGGTGATTTGCAACAGGTTCCTTATGCTTGTGAATTTTTGTTGCAGCTGTGTTAACAGCTGCAGGTCACTTTCCACTATTGGCATGAACTTCTGTGTGTGCTTCCTCACAGTACTATTTCAGTCTAGTACTAGGGCGGTTTGGGTTTGACGAGGCAAATTTTTCGTGATAAAAAGAAAAAAAACCCCACAAACAGAAAATGTAAGTGCCATTTCAAGTTTCCTCTATAATTTTCAGGTAGATATTAGGCCACTGAAACTATGCATCTGGGCAAGAGAATTTTCTCACAATTTGTAAAACAGCACATAGCTATTGACATCTATGTGCTTGTCATTGCACTTAAAAGCCAGACAAGGAGTCACCTCCATTTTGATAAAATAAGTATGAAAAGCCCTTGACTTTTAGTATCCCGAGAGTTGAGCTGCTTCCAAGCCACTGAAGTGGATATATATGCTTGGTGATCATTCAGCTTTTCCACTCTTTAAAGATACAAGTGGGGTTGATTCCTCCAAGAACTTCCAAGAACATAGGGAGTTTTGTGAGGTTGGTATAACCTTCTCATTCCCATGTGGAGGGGAAACTAATAACAATCTGTGGCACCATTTCCCACAGTCCTACAGCACAGTCTATTTCATGTTGAGGAGTCCCTGAACTGATGCTAGTGGAGAAGATTTTGACAAAATTTTATCAGCTATACTAAGCTGATAAAAGGGAAAAGAAATGGAGCTTCTAGAAAAGCTACTGGACTTTTTCCACACATGGCCCTAACCATCACTGGAATTGCAAAATCTGCAACTGTGGATGGACCAAATGGTATGCAGTAGTTTTTTTACAGGGAGGGTGAGTCATGTTATGAGTTAATTGGCAGAAATATTCCCACCTGAATAGTTTTAGGATTTATGTTTTTTTATTCCATCTCCGAAATGAAAAGTTTCTCTAAGAATTCTGATCTGTTCTCAGTGCAGATACAAGCAACTGCAGTCATCAGCAAGCACAGCTCTGAGTTTTGCTACTTTTGGTAACACCAGATACTGCAAATATGTTTATGGGTTTCTTGGAACTATCTTCATTAAATATTACAACTTTATGTGTCAACAGAAGTGTTAACTATTATGCTATTCTGAAGAACTCTTCTCGAGATCACTGTATACCACAGTGCTTTTAGTTGCTGAACTTAACAAGGTTTGCTCTTGAATTTTATTACTGATACTCATTTTAAAAGTCTGTTGTAATTCTGAATTGCCTAATTGTGTACTTGTCTGTAGTGGCTTGTTTTATATGTTTAATATATGATGGGGGAGTCTCCATTTCTCAGATTAGACCAAGAGTCCTGTCTTTTTTAAAAGATCAGTCCATCATTCCATGAAAATGAATAAATGACTGATATTCTTCCCAATTAAGTTTTACAATGTATCAGGAATAGATGGTCTCTAACATTAGTTCTAACATTAATGAATTTTTAAGAGATGTGCAAACTATGGATGTTCTAATGTTACACAGTACTAGTTGAATAAATTGTAGAATTCGCATGAAACTTTGATTTTCTCTTGAAAATAAATGAAAGCACAGAGATCTGAAACAAAATTCTGGGTTTTTTTCTGTGACCCCAAGGTTAAACAAAATGCACATATACTTCCTATTTTATGACTAATACTATGATATATTAAATCCTGCTTCAAAAATTGGTATGCTTACCCCATAAACAAGTTCTCCCACCATCCCATTCCAGATTTTTGTCTCTGGATCCCTTGCTCCATACTTTCCATCAGGAACAATGGCAATTTTGTACTTGATACCAATATGTTTTGCAATTTCTGATGCCAGATCTACACAGTATCCTTCAAACTTGTCATTCCCTTCAAACGTATCATGGTTTTTCTTGAACATAACATATGGGGCTTCCTATAATGAAAGAAGTAGAACTGTAAAGGAGAAATATACCGCATATACTCTGAAAACATGTCATCTACCAACTGAACAATACACATCAAAAGTTCATGGATAGTATTAGCACATTTAAATTAAAATATATGAACAGAAATCCTTCTGGAAAGGTATACTATTTACACTGTAATTTGGCTTATACATTTCACAAGATTGATTAACCTTACGAATTATAAACACAAAAACTACCCAAGAATCCATATAAATTTTACTTTATTTTAAATTACCTCAGTGCAGTATATGCTAAATTTGAAGCGTGAACATAAGCTGAACCCATACAACGCAAATAACTGTGGGATAATGCAAGGTATAATTTATGCTTTTGACTTCAGTAAGTAAGCATATCTTCTAGCATAGTGTGGTTACTGTCAATCTAATTTCAGATGCACAGTCTGAATTGTTTGCCTTCTTGGGGTTTAGAATGCATAGTTACTAAGAGGCTACATACATAGTGTGAACATAGAAATACGTTCCTGGTGAAACACCTCTCTTCCCCTTCAAATAAACAGTGCAGATTCTGCAAGGTCTTTTAGGAAGAATCTAAGCAATACGCATGGACAAGAATGGCATTAAGCTGACGCTGACTTTGCATGCTGCATGAAAAAGAACTACTGAAGTATTTTTGGATACTAAGTGCATAAAACCTGTCTTGAAAGTGGATCTTACATTCCCCGTGTAAACCATACTACACAATAGTGAACTTTATGTGACTGGGAAATCAAGGTCACCTTGGGAAAACAGTCACATTTTTCTTTTTTTGCTGTGTGGATTCAGACTTTAGGAATCATTATGCGAAACTATACTTTCTGGTGGTTATTTTAAATTACTTCACATAATTCATATTCATAGCCAGTTCCTGATAAAATACTTGTCACTAATGTCACCCTTTGAATTTACATCCCAAAATAGTGGCAACTTAAGTTTTCTCTGTGCTGGCCTTGGTGAATGTTTTTTTGACATTAACCTTGGTAGTACTCTGCCCTATTCACATCTTTCCTACATGCATAATTAGTACAAAAATTAAAATATAAAAGTAAACATGTAGTCTGAGAATGTCTGCTTCTTGAGAACTACACCAACATCAACTGTAAGCAACAGCAACTTCGTAACATCTATTAGGTGTTTAACAGTGGAGGAAACATGGCATTACAGGAGCAACAGGAGGACTGAATGAACCAATTCCAAAATTTTTCAGTGTGTCAGATAATTTTTTCCTTTTGGATGCCAATATGTAGCTCCTATTAGCAGGCTGTGGATCCACCCAAGAGAAGAACTTGACAGGCAAGCCTGAACCGTATCTGTAATTTACTACCGGAAGGTGAAAAGGCAGAGAAACAGAAAAAAGAGAGATTATACATGGGAGGCATTACTCCTTTACTTATGTAAGTTTACTCCCTGTGGTAACACTGCCCAGGACCCACCTCTGTATAAGGATGGCACAATGAAGCTTTGTTATGTGAGTGCAGAAAGTTGTGTAGTTCGTTTACTTCAGTGTGAGAGAAAGGTCCCAGATAAATTCAACACAGTTTGAGAACAGGGAAGTGCTAGTGAGTCCTTAAAACCAGAGTCAGGTTCCTAAGTATTGCAGGAAAGTTTCGCTCTCTAGTGTATTCCCAGAACACCTCTCCTCCCATCATCTCCTTCTTACGTTAATCTCTGCTACGGACATGCCTCTTTGGGCCACAATCCTTTAGCAATAATTCAGTGCTGGAGGCCATTGATGCATTATGGCCACTACTTCAGCTAAGGGACCACGCAGCATAGAAAAGTGTCCACCATGATCAAACTCTGTCTGACTACCTGGTTCCTTGACCTATATGTAAGTATAAATTCCCAGAGAAATTTGAGGGTGACAACAGCAGTTTGTTGCATTTTTGAGCCCACAGTTAGGACCACCGCACATCCATGGATCACCACAGACTTCTTGAATTGGAGCAATCACAAAACGAGCTGTTATCACCCTGATGCAAGTGGCCTGGGCACTGTGAAGACCGCTGAGCTACAGCATCGACTATGCACTGTAATCACTGCAGTGATGCAGTGCAATGCCTTTGCCCATACAGAGTTTGTACCTTCAAAGGAAAACTGGTATTACCATCAGCCTGCACCATTTCTTGTACTCCTATCCTCAGTTAAATCAGCTTAATCTCAGACACCTGTTTTCCAGAGGGAGGGAGGGAGAAGAGCAGGCAGAAAGGGTCCTGCCCTCTCTTTGCAGCAGATCTTGATTTTGGAAGTATTTTGGGCACATTAATCAGCTGTTCCTCCCTCATGTAGGCTTTTTGTTCCTATGAGGGGAAAAGCTAGTCTGTGTCTTTCTACATAAGTTATTGCACAAAAATGGTTAAAAAGAAAGAGAGGTCAAAAACTCTATGTCTCCTGACTGTGATTTAGCCAACTGCTAGCTAGAAATACAGCCAAGATTTGTCCAGCATCCTGCATTTGTGGACTCTCCTTACAAGCTTCAGTTACATTTGCTTGTCGCACCTCAAAAGCAATGTTGTTTTTCAAAGACCAGTCAGTGACTGCTAGCTCTTCTGATTTAGCCTTTCTTATAAATCCCAAGCCAAAGGCATACAATTAGTCACATCAAGAAATAATAATACTGGAGAGGGAGACAAAGCAGACAGGCACAGAGGAGGCCAGGTCAGTCTGCTCCTTCTCTCAAAACCCAGACATTCTGCTTCTGCCTGTACCTCATCACTGACAGGGCTGCTACAAAAAAGCATTTCAACTGTCTCTGCACAGCAAAGCAAAGTGACAGGTGCCTTATTTTTTCCTGTTAAAGGCTAAATAAGCTTCAGCCCTCCTCCCCATGAGTTCTGTGCTAGAACACCGAGAAGGGGAGCAGTGGGGTCCAAGACCATCCTTGGTAGGTGCAAGCAGAGGCAATCCCATCCCGTGGAGGGATCACCAAGTGAGGAAGGACTCAGAGGACCTGGGTTCTGGCAGGGATCTGCTGGGTGATTTGGAGGAACCACATTAGTTCTTTTCCTGTCCGTTTCTCTTTATACACACTCTGATCTTACTGATTTAGAGCAAAATACATCTCTTATAATGCAGTTCTCTGTACAGAGTAAGGTAGTACCTCTTGCAGTGACTGCTTTAAAAGAAGCACCAACTGAGCGAGATCTGCCAGTGTAAAACAATACAATTAAAAATAATGGCAAGACATACTGCTTTTTGCTTACTATGTTGTCCTTTCCCTCCTACCTATTTTACACGGAATAAATAACAGTTTCTTTTATTGCTGTGCCTACTTCACCTGCCAAATAATAAGAGATATATTTTCAAGTAGAATTTGATGAGGGGATGTGGGTGGTATTGAATGTGGCTTTCTGATAAAGACTGTTTACAAAAAAAAAAAATAAAATAATCAAGCAGTAGCACTAGCTGTAAGTTCTGTCCGTTCAAGACTTTGGTGGTGTTTCAAATTAATGAGGTGTGCAGATGCTATTGTAATAACATCTGGTCACTGAATGGCAAGTTTTACTGGTTTGCTAACAAGCAACTTATACAGGCAAACTTGCAAGGTCACACTGCAAAGTCATGAAATAATCTGAATTGATCAATAGCATGCACTCAGCCATATCTTGATGCTCTTTTTTATCTGTGGCACTGAAAAAAGATTTTTTGTTTTGTGTAATATATTACAATAGCATTTTCTGAATTAGTAGTAATGTTAGTGTAACCATGCTAATATAAAGATACAAGAGATGCAAGACATCTAGGAAGAGGTAATATAATAGTTTTATAGTAATAAAACTATAAAACTATTAGATCAGCTAAAGTACCTGAAAACAGCAGGCATACTTTTTCACTGTTTCCAGTTATAGCATCTTGTCTAATAAAAATATTACTTCTCCCCACCATCTTTGTATTTACTACAGTTTTGAACTATAAACTCTTAGCCTACTGATGTAAAAGACAAGTTTGACTTACTGCTGAATGAGGTTTAGCACTGCAATATTTGCAAGATTTCAGCTACTTAATAGCATTCTATGGGGTAGTGAATCAAGGAAAAGTCCATATTGAAATGATCAATGACTAGCACGGAACAGGTATTTGAAATGGTGCAAGCTTTACTTATATAATTCACAATTTTATAACAATACTTAACATTTGTAAATACAAGTTGATGTCTGCAACAATTACCTTTATAGATGTAAACAAATCATTCCACCACATTGCCACAAATCCATGTGTACAGTAAAATGCTTACAACTGATTCATACTATAAGGGAAGCTGGAGAAAGTAACTAACCCAAATACCAAACAGATCTATGTTTGGCTTTCCTATTCTAAAGTTCATTTCAAAATCTTTAAACATTGTAAAAATAATTTGCAAAAGTGACAAATATTTGTGCAAGGAAATGTCTCATTTTTACAACAGGAGTGGCACATATTATCACACTTTATTCTGAAAGAAACTTCTGTAGATGTCAATGGAAGGTTTTTTGGTTTTAGTGGTTTTGGGGTCTTTTTTCTGAATAAAGTGTCCAGGATTCGGTTTGAGTATTTATTATTGTCATGCAACAAACTTCAATTTTTTTCTCCAGTGTACTGAAGAATTTAATTAACAAAATTTCTAATCAAAATATATTTTTCTATTATAAGAAAGAAGGTTATAGTTAGAATTTTTGACGTAAGACTCCATCAAGAGTACATCAGTCAATACAATGAGTGTGGTTCTGTCACCTAATGAAGGTTATCTGACATCTGAGACACCCTAAGGTAAACTGCTTGACCTCCAAGTGCTGTTCTGCAGGTCCTTGTGCTGTCCCTTTCCAGACTGGTCTGTTATCCGCAGTGTTAGGCATCCACCTATGGGTTACTGAATCAATTTCTAAATCTTTGTGGACTTGACGAAAATTTACATACTTGGAGCACAAATTATCTCACGTGCCTGAAACAACATCCACTACCTGAGACATCCAGATGGTCCTATATGGCATGAGACAGGCAAGTGCCATCCTGTCAGTGTAAGAAATGGAGGGTAGGCAGCATATCCTAGAGCATCTTAAATGTCACTGAGTGCTTTTAAGTGGGCAACTGAATCAGTGCCCTTTGTAAAGTCATCTACATTTAGGTGACTCAGTCATGAACTGGATCCTGCCCTTGAAGCTTAATCTGCCAACACCAAGACTATCACTAAATTATTGAGCTCAGAAGCCACAATGCAGATGCAGCTCATGTACATCAAGCTTTGGTTTTAAAAGATTTTTGTGATTTTTAAGTTTTGCAATCTCAGAGTAGGTATAGAGTTGGCTATATCAGGAAATTAATTAGAGAGTTTGGTGTAGTCTTCCCAGCCTACTATCCTGTATTCTACCTCAACAACTTGTCACAGTATTTCTCAATTTACTAAATTAGAGATGATCATTCTTTCTAGCTAAGTCACCGACCTTACCTTATTGTTAGAGGAGGGCTGCACATGGCATCCCTTCTCCAGTCATACGAGCCTGCTGTGCACTTGGAGTCCCAAGCCCCCCCCCCCCCCCCCC